>NW_021145746.1:24549-57096 GCF_002837175.3 Physeter macrocephalus | reverse complement strand
TAGAAGCTGTGCATACTCTGGCGATTTAGTCTTTGTAACTATGTAATATTTTTAGTCTTCTCTGCTGAAAGGAAATGAATCAAAAAATATTGGGCCCCTGGGAACCAGCATTTTAATTTCTTCTCTGCAGTGCTTGAAACGCTCAATGTTAAGTAAATTCCAGATTAGTCCAAAGTCTGAAAAGAAATACACAAAATGCTGAAGCAGTTTTTGTGGTAGAGTGGTGGATTTTTTTTCCTTTTCAAAGTGTCTGTAATGTGCTTATATTTTAGAATGGAAGAAATAAATATAAGTGTTAAATTGATCTGAGCCTCCTACGATGAGTATAATAATCACAGTGGTTGTGGGCAGCTTGGCTGTGGCCCAAAAATAAAGTGAGCCCATTCGAAAACTTAGATGTTTCTGTTGCTTTACATACTCAGAGAAAATCAACAAGATAGACTGGTAGAAAATCCTCAGAAGATTTTTCCTTGGACGGCACCCAGGCTCGCTCCTCATCTGTTACGCCTTCACATTAATAAACCACCTGCATCTCCATCTGGGCCTGTGCCAGCCTGTGCTGGGCACTGCCGGCCCTCCCAGCCCTGGTGCCCGCACGGCCCCACCCCCCGCCGTGGCAGTGACTCCCTCTGGCCAGACGCCCCCGCATCGGCGCCCCCCGCAGCCTTCCCTCGTCAAGGGCGCCTGCCCCCCGACGCCTCGCACCCCCCTGGCGTCGGCCTCGTGCCTCACCGCTCCCTGGCGCTTCCCTTCCGCCGCCCGTCAGCCCCTTTTCGAATCTTCAGCTTCGTGAGAGCAAGAATTTCCAGTTACCCGGCCCCCAAGTCTTGGAACGGTACCTGGCATGTGGCAGGTGTTGAATAAATACGAGTTACCCTCACAGCCCTGCAGTGAAGTAGGTAACACCCCCGTCTTGCAGATGAGGAAACCGAATGTACGAGTCCAATGACGTACTAAGACGCGGTCGACCGTGAAGTGGCAAAGCTGAGACTGGAACGCGGGCTGGTCTGTGTCCAGAGCCTTCACAGAATTCTGTGGCGTCCCTCGTAATACGGAGGTTCTCCCGGTGGCCGCACGGTCCCCATGCGCTGAAAACCCAGGAGAAACGAGGTCGACTTGCCGGCCTCATCTGCGTGGTGAGGATTCTAGGGAGGGACCGGGGCTGCAGCTCCACCAGGAGGCGTTTACCAAACAGAGCCAAGGAAACTGGCACGCGAGTGCCCAGGAGTCGCCGGGAAGGTGGCTCAAGTGAAATGCCGTGGGTGGGTTTCAGAAAAAGGAAGTGAAACAATAGGGGTGTCGCAGCCGAGCTTCACACAATCGAGTTAGTTCCCAAATCGTGAGTGAACTGTAACCTTAAATAGTTCTCGTTAAATGTATAATCCAACCTTGGCAAATTAAGTTGAGACGATGGGATAAGCTACCAGAGGTGACAGCTCCAAAAGGAGAGTTTCAAGTCAGGAGGCTAGCTGTGTCATTAAGACTTAAAAAAAGTTGCTCATTTTCTTATAAGGGAATAGTTCACTCTTTGCATCATAACTTTAAATCAGTAGTATTCCTCCTCTGCAAGAATCCTCCAAATGACAGGGAAACATTTTAAAGCAGAACCCAAACTCCCAGGCCCCTGGAACCTGTCTGCGCGGGGGTGTTCTGCTGCCCTCTGCTGCTCACGGCTGGTACAGCCGTGACGGTTCATTCCCAGGGCCGCCCCAAGGCATCGCCAGAAAGACTCTTAGTTGTCCTCCCCTCAAGCAAGCCGCCGGCCTGGGCATCCTGGGCCCCACCTCCACCCCAAGCCAAACGTGGGACTAAAGTGAAAACAACTGCTTTTGCTAAGACGTCAGTGAAGTGACTTGGATTCAGCTGAGTGATCATGTCACCTGGAGAGCTGGCCAAACACAGCACGTGCTCTCTGGAGCCTTGTCTCCCAAGAGAAACTTGGTCTCAGACAAAGCCACTGCCCGTCTGCTCTGCCTGCATCACGTCCACACACACGTGTTTACTTCGGATGCACTCGTGAAATACTTTCTCTCATTGGACATGAGTATGATGGTTAACAGCCCCTGTTTGAATCCAGACTCACCCACTTAGCAATCTGACACAAGTCACCTAATTGGTCCCACCTGTTTCTTCTTCTCTAAAATGGGGATACTCGTAACTAAAATTATTAGTTATTAACGTTCAGTGAATGTAAAGCCCTCACTATATGCCAAGTGTTTGGTTGGGTTTGTTAGATACTGCCTGTGAAAAGAAAGCTGACCCCAGTGCCTGGCCCACAGTAACCTAATTTTCACTACTAGGAATGTATTTTTTCCTCATTCCATAAGCAATGTTCATTTGTCAGCCAACTGAAAACCATCATCATCAACTTTTTTCCCCTAGAACTGTGAAATTCTGTCTAAAAGGTGTGGTCCTTATGCTTTTCCTGTACTTAATGGAGCCTCATATAACATTAGAGCTGGAAAGAACCCACAGAGTCATCTAGGCCAGCTTTCTGGCCACCTGGCCAGGTGGCCTATCCCATCTTTGGACAGCTCAGCTAGTAGACAGTTCTTGCAGGAGCCCAGATCAACTTCCTTGTGGTCTGTGTCCTAGTTCTGCCCTCCAGATCATCTTTAAAAAATCTGCTCTCTCTCCCTTACAACTCTGTGTGTGTGTGTGTGTGTGTGTGTGTGTGTGTGTGTGTGTGAAGACCTCTATCACTCCTTTCTTTGTCAAAAATCTTAAGTAAAAAGTAATAATAACTACCTCAACCTAATTTGTTCCCAAGGAAACAGTGCCTTTATTAAAATGATGGGAATTGTCTGCCCACTTAAATCTTTACCTATTTTATTGAATAATGGAAATTAAAGGGTCCAAAATGATTGCTTGAGATAAAGGATGAAAATAACTGCCATTCCTTCTCCCTCCAAACGAATCACTTCAACAGTTATTTCTTGCTCTTAGGCAGCATTCACCAACCTTGCTGCCCATAAGATTGGGGGTGGAGGAGGGGAGGTTTGCTTAGGACGCCGTGGCCAGAGCTGCCGATTTCTGCTCCGGGCGGGCGCCCAGGAATCTGCATTTTAATGCCCGCCACCGGTGCTCCCACAACTGCACTGCAAAACAGTCGCCAGGAGAGGCTGGGTCTCCCCTGACGGTCCTGCTGGCTGCAGAGCAGTGAGCCAGCCTGCCCTGCTTGCCCTCGGGAAGCCCTGGACTAGCTTGTGGCAGGACAGCGCACGCGCCACAGCCAGTGGTGTCAGCCCGGACCTGAGTGGCCGCCCTGTCCTTGTACAGAGATGGGGCTGCTTCACTGCCCCCCCGCCGTTGTCTCCTCTCCTCGTGTTGGATGCCTGAGGCCAACTGAGAATGGTGGTGGGACGCGGCCCTGGTCCCCAGTGGGTGGGCTCCCCGCGGTCGGTGAGCAGGGGACACACGCGGCGCCCACGTGGTGGCCGCGCCTGCGGTGCCACCGCCGGTCCAGTCCCCCCAACCCCGGCCACAAGGCGCCACCGGGACCCTCGGCGATGGCCCGGTCCCTCCCACGGCCTGCAGGAGCCGGACCCAAACCTCTGTTGCGCGCGTCTCCGTGCGACCTCTGAACCCAAGCCCGCAGCGCCCCCGCTGAGCGGCTCGGTCCGTCTCCGCCCCCAGCCTCGCAGCCCGCCCTCCGCCTACACGGGGGCGCCGGTGCCCTCTGCCCTCACCTGCCTGTCCGGCACCGAATCTGGGAGCAGCCCTTAATTTTCATACAGTTTGGAACCTGGAGAGAAGCTGCGGAACACTGCAAAGGAATTCCCCACACACTCCGCCTTCACCCACATCCTGAACTGCTGACTTCCGCTGCAGACACACCTGCAGAGGCCCGCGCCGTCCCTGACCGCTCCCGGCCCAGCACCGCCCCCGGCCCGGCCTCCTGCTTCGGGAGCCGGTCCGGGTTCACGCGGTCCGTGCACTTGTCGCGTGTCCGTGGTCCCCTTGGGTCTGGACGATTCCTCGGCCTTTCGGGACACGGGCGCCTTGGGGGAGGGCGGGCCGGTAGCTCCGCGTGTCCCCGGCCGGGCCTTGTGTGCTGCGTCCTCGTGACTGGGCCACGCGGCAGGGCGCCCGGCCCTTCCTGTCCGTCCCTGGGACGTGGGTGCGGACCGCGGGCAAAGGTGGGGCCCTGCGTACTTCCCGGCCCCTCCTCCTCCAGGGAAGCTTCCCCACGCCCGGCACCGGGGCTAGGTCAGCGGCCTGGACCATCATGCCCCGGGCACCGGCCGCCCTGCCCTCGTTAGGCCCCCGGTCCAGACCTGGCACAGAGCGGGTGCTCCACAAATGTCTGCGGAGTGGACGAAAGAATGAGTGAGGCTCTTCCGGAGCCGCTCTAGTCGCAGAGCAGAGCCCTCCAAATCTCTCCGGACCAGCCTGGGTGCGCTTCTGCTTTACGCCTGGCGCATGGCTACGCTTTGGGCTTCCTTTCGTGCCGCATTATCTCACTCAGAGCATGAAAGTCTGACTAAATCCCAATAAAGATTTCTTCTGGGAGTCGCAGAATAGACGAATTTTAGAAAGTGGACCCCAATCCGAGACTTTTCCGTATGTTTCTTCATGGGGGGCGGGGTGGGAGGAAGGGGATTCTCTGGGGCTTTTGTCTCGAGAGGCACCTGGACCCGAAAGAGCAGCACGAAGTGTCATTCCGCCCGGCCTCCCCGCGCCCCCGACCCCGCAGGGAGGCCGCCCAGGAGCTGACCGTCTCCCTTTGTTGTTTCAGACGCAGGAGGGGGGCGGCGCACTGATGTCACCGGCCCTCCCGCAGCGCTGCCATCCCTCGCCCCCCACCGAGGCTGCTTGCTGCAGAAAGACGCCGGCCTCGCTCCTGCACCGTTCTGCTCCTTGTGAAGCTCGGGCCGGCGCCGGCCCCTCGGCTGGGCCCTCGGCGGGCTCTGCGGAGGAGCCACCGCCGGGCTGGCTGGCTGGCAGGGCTCAGCGGCCTCTGTGGAGCAGCTGCTGTGCGGTGTCGTCCTCTGCCCGCCGGCGAGGACGCGTGAACCCGGGGACCCACGCCGCCGGGTCCGCCGTCTGGCCTGCGCTTCCCCGTCACGGGGACGGTGACCCGGGCAGGATGCCAGCCCGTGACGTGGTGGCTGGAACACACACCTAAGCGGCTGCCGGTGTCGACTCAGGGGGTGTTCAGAGACGGGCCGGGCGGGGAGGGCTTGGTGCCGAGATGAGTGATGCTTCGCGTGGGCACGCGTCCGGGTGACGGGGCCCTTCCCCCAAGCGGAGGCCCGCGTCTGCGTGCTGGGCTCACGACAGGCTCTCACTATGCTGACGTGAATTGAGTTGAACTGCACTGAATCGAATTGGATGGAAAGAAATGGAGCTGAAAGGCTACCGACAAGCATCCACCTCTTGCTGAGTGCCAGGCCCCGGGGGTCAGGGACGCACTGGACCGTCCCTGGTCCCCGTCTTTGTACCGGCCAGGCCGTAACTGTGCGGCAAGAGCATGCCGGGCCGGGGGCGGCCTGGGATCGGGGCACGAGAGGCGTCGGACTGTCGGGGGAGATGCTCTGAGCCGAGCCTGCAAGTGCAGAGCAGGGGGCACGTGCAGAGACACACTCGCGTGGGGGAAGCGCATCTCAGGGGTGGCCCGTGAACCCCACGTGTGGAATCACCTGGAACATCCCCCAGACCTACAGCAGAGTCTCGGGGAGCTGGCCCAGGAATCTGCATTTTCAAACAAACTCTACAGGTGGATTCAAAGTTTGAGACTCGCTGAGGGGAGGGGGTGACAGGGGGCCAGGCAGTGCTTTTCAGGGGGTGGGTGCATCGGGGTCATTCCCGAGCCAAGAGACACTTCAGAGCACATCGGCCCCCCTGAAAGGCTGCTAACTCTCTCCCACCCCGCGCCTCGGCCCTGGAGTCCAGGTGTTTGCTTTGCTGATAAGCTCCCGGTGGGTGGGTGACGCTGCAGCTGGGACACGGGTTTGGAAGATTCCAGCCAGAGCGAAGGAAGCCCCACGGCTCTTCTCGGGCTCTGGGGAGCAGACAGTCGTGATCTTTGGGGCACTTGGATCTGACCAGATGCACCTTCCTTCTCTCCACACCCATCCTAGGTTTCAGGCCCAGGAGCGTGGTGCTTAATACAGTCACGAAATGCCTGGCGCTCCCGGATCTGAAAGTGCGGCACCCGAGCCACGCTGCCCGGGGGTCCCGGCCGGGCAGGCTGGAGGTCTGAGATCCGGGCGTCGGCAGGGTTGGTTCCTCCCGAGGCCTCCCCCTCCTTGGCATGTAGATGGGCATCTTCTCCCTGTGTCCTCAGACGGACCGTGCACACACATCCCTGGTGTCTGGGTCCAAACTTCCCCTTCTTATAAGAAGACCAGGGACTTCCCTGGTGGCGCAGTGGTTAAGAATCTGCCTGCCAATGCATGGGACACGGGTTCGAACCCTGGTCTGGGAAGATCCCACATGCTGCGGAGCAACTAAGCCCGCGTGCCACAGCTACTGAGCCTGCGCTCTAGAGCCCATGAGCCACAACTACTGAGCCCGCGTGCCACAACTACTGAAGCCCGCCCACTGCAATGAAGAGTAGCCCCCGCTCACCGCAAGTAGAGAAAGCCCGCACGCAGCAACGGAGACCCAACACAGCCAAAAATAAAAATAAATTAAAAAAAAAAAAAAAAGACCAGTCAGATCGGATTAGGGTCACCGTAACTTAATCACCCTTTGAAAGGCCCCTCTCCAAATACAGTCACATTCCTAGGTGCCGGGGGTTGAATCTGGGGGGACACAATTCAGCCCATAACAGGCAGTATTTCCTTAGCTATGACCTTGATCATATACATGGTTAAGGGCTTTGATCGTCTAAGTACCATCTCTCAAGTTGAAGCTGCCCCTCCTTACCTCGTGGTCCAGTTAGCTTTATCTTCAGATAAACATGTAACATTTGCAGCCTCCAAACTCTAGAAATTTTTAGATTTCTAAGCAGCTTTTGGTGAGCCTCTATCTCTAGTATCAACACAAAATTAAACCCTGGGCCCAGAGCTTCCCAGCCGACGCCAACCTTGCAGTGTGACATAATGCAGAGGGCCTTGCCCAGCAACCCTGGGACTCCAGAGGCAAACCAGGACCCTCATCAGCAAGCATTCCTCACCCCCGCACTGGGCCTCTGGGGTCTCCCGCCTCCCTCGATGGCTCCTCGTGGACCGCAGAGGAGCCCAGGCCCCGCCAGGCCAGCGCTCGGGTGGGGAGCCACCGTTGGAGGGAGGGACGCGGCGCAGGCTTGGCAGCAGCAGTGCCAGCTGTGACGCCCCCTCCCTGACTCAGGGTCCCCGCTGCCTTTCAGAAAATGGAAGGTCTCCAAACGAACAGATGATACATGACAATTTTGTGTAACGTGTGGAAGCACTCACAGAGGTCACGTCAGGGAGACTATGAATCCTTTCCTCTATAATCAGAAGGAGAAGGAAGGCTTTTCCGTCCCCAGCTCCGTGTGACTACGGCTGCCACCGTCCCGGTCATGGCACCCTTGAAGGGGCCTCCCTCTCCCCACATGTCCCTGGAACAGAAGCCGAGGGTCTACTCGGTGAAGGCCTCAGGTCTCAGGGAGGCCTGGGGACTGTTATCTTAGGCGGCTTCTATGTACTTGAAGCTCTGTGCGTACCTGACGTTCCGGGAAATGGGCACTTAACACCCATTCCGGAGATGAAGGCATCAAATCCAGAGACGCGAGTCACCGTGGGGCCGGGGTTTGAGCCCAGGTCTGTCTGGCTCCGAATCCCATCAGCTGTCCCTGCGTCGCCCTCAGGACACCCCAGGCTGGGCAGGTCCAGCCTTCGGCGCGGTAGGAAGCTCCGGGGAGCTTGAAAAACCCTCCGCGTGGAGCCCCACCCCAGAGACCGTTTAATGGGCCTCAGCTGAGGCCCCATCGCAGGCTGGAACAGCCCCCAGGTGAGCGTAATGAGCCGCCCAGGGAGAAGCCCCGCCTGCCACGCGCAGCACCTGCGAAGGTCGGAGCCACAGCATATGCCCCCTGCCCCCCGCCAGTGGGTGGACTCATTCACTGAGAACGCGCATGTCCACGTGGCCTGGGCAGAAGCCCCAGTCCTGGCGCTGACCTGCTTGGCGGATGAGACCCCAAACTGTGTCCCAGACCACATGGCCCGCAGGGCCTGCCCACCCGGGCTCTGTCCCCATCTGCAAAACGCACACCCCGAGTCGCTGCATCGTGCAGGCGCCGGGCTGAGGTTTGGAGGGGACACAGGATAACTGCCCCGTGCGTCCTCCAGTCTAGCTGAGGAGACACAGCTCAGCTAAACAAAAGAAACGGGGAAAAAGGACAAATACACTCCACCATATAAAAAGAACCAAGCCAGTGCCCAACTGGGGGTGCCCCAACGGGTGTGTGGGCCCGAGCGACGGTGGGGTACAGGGAGGAAGAGACAGGTGTTTGCTATGGAGAGACGGCTGACTGTGAGCCCCTCCTGATCGCACACACGTGTGCGCGCACACACACACGCCCCCCAGGCTTCAGCGCGAAGTAGGTTAACCTTTTTGCAGGGGCAGAGAGCGCCGTTTCCTGCTGCTACAGGCGGCTCTGCAGGCATAGGGAACGTGGTTTCTCTGCCCCAGGGGGACCCCATAAAACTGCTTGGAACCCCCTTTCTTCTCCCTCTCCCCCTCCCTACCCCCCATGACCTCAGTGATCCCCAGAGCTTCAGCTCCTACACAACTCAAATCCGCTGCAGCTCTCACCTGTCCCCTGAGCTGCAGACGCCCCACCTGGATGCCTGCCCACTGGACGCCCGCAGTGGGCCCCGCAAACTCCCCCTCCTCCTGGCGACAGGCCCACCCCCAAGTCCTCCTCTGCGGAACTTTCCATCCGGGCAGCTCAGGGACAGCCAACTGGCCCTCTGCTCCAAGACTGGCATGTGAGCCAGAGGTGGGCACGAGGCTCCGGCCAAAACGGGTCACTCCCGGGTCCCTGGTGAGGAGCCGCGGAGTGGCTGAGCTGGGGACCAGGAGGGTGAGCTGCCGGGGAGGCAGAGCGGGGAGAAGGCGGCTCTAGCACCGGCCCTGGGGTGCCTACACCCGCCGAGCGCCAGGCGCCCTCCCGGCCTCCCAGTGCAGCCACTAACACTGTCCCATGTCTGCATGAGCCGGTCCGAGCTGGCTTCTGTCCCTTTTGGCCATCAAAGGCTCCTCGAACAAGATGAGCCCACGGCCTCCAGGCCCAGCGACCAGCTCCTGGCCGGCCCCCCGGCTGCCCTGGTGGCAGCGTCGCCCGCGTCACCCAGTCCGCCGCCCCGACCCGCACCCCGGCGCCTCGTCCCCCCGCAGCGCCCGCCCCCCGCTGCACCCCGCCGCCCCCTCCATCCCCCTCCAACCCCCTCACCTGGGCCCGGGCGACTTCAGCCATTTCCTCCCTGGGCCTCCCGGCTCCGCTCCGCCCTGCGCTCCGCCGCGGGATGTTTCTAGAACCAGCTCTGATCCGACAATCGACCTTCATCGACCCCCTCCTGCCGCCAGGACCGCGCTCTCGACCACAGCTCTAATCCCCGGGCTCACGTGCGCTTCTCGCTGTCCCCGCCAGCACCCCGGCACGGGCCACTCGACGGCGTCGTCCCCACCCTGGGGTTTCCTACCTGGCTCCGCAGGCCCCGGGCGCCCGCAGGTGATCCCTGAGCGAAGGAAGGAGGGACCCACCCACCACGTGCCTCCCGAGCCCTCCCCGCCTCGCCCCGCCCGCCCCGCCCTTCCCCGCCCCTCCCTTCCCCACCACCCCTCCCCTCCCCTCTCGCCCCTCCCCTCTCCGCCCCGCCCCTCCCCTCTCGCCCCGCCCTGCCCCTCTCGACCCTCCCGCCCCTCCCCTCCCTGCCCCGCCCCGCCCCTCCCAGCCTCCAGCCTCCCTCCGGGTCTGGAGATCAGCGTGACATCGTTGGGAAGCCAATCCGCACGCTTTTCTGGCTCCTTTCTTTCTCCCCCAATTAAACAAAAGCTTTAAAAAACCCAGCGGTATGGGGGGGATGACAAGGTGGAGCACCAAGGACTTGGGGGGAGTGAAACTAGTCTGTCGCCTACTGTGATGGCGGATCCACGTCGTGGACGTTTGTCCAAACCCACAGGACGTCCGCCACCGAGAGTGAGCCCTCGTGCCAACCGCGGACTCCGGGGGACAGGGGCAGGGACAGGGACCGTGCAGGCTCATCCGTTGTAGTAGACGCCCCCCGCCCCGGCGTGCTGGGGGTGTGAGGATGGGGCCGGTGGGGACAGAGAGTAAAACCTTCCTCTCCGTTTTGCTGTGAACCTAAAACTAGTCTTAAGGAAAAAAAAAAAAAAAAAAAAAAAAAGACAATACATAACAGGAAAAACTGGCTCGGGTGCAGTTCAGTTTCAGTAAAGATGAGGTGCTTCCCTCCTTTCCTGTTCACGCCACGCCTCCACCCACCTCTGCCCACACCCCGCTGCTCTGCTTGGGGGGAGGGGCCCTTGTCCCTTCACTCAGGGTCACCATGTGGGCACCTTTAGCCCCACCTCCTCCGGCAGGATCCAAACCCTGGAGAGTCAGCTCTTAACCTCAGGGGAGCAGGGCTGGGCCCTGGTGCTGGTGAGCGGGGAGGGAAAGCAGGTGGGAATGATCTGGAAGATTCCAGAAGGACGTGGGCCAGGCCACCGGCCCTGCTGCTGCCTGGTAGGGCCCCGAGGCCCAGAGCTGGGAGGACGGCGTCTCGGGCGACAGGGCACAGGCCACCGGGGGCAGAGCCCGGCTGTCACCAGAGGCGGGGCTGGGCTGTGGAGGACACGGCAGGACGGCGGGCAGCCCCCGGCCACTGCGACTGTGCAGAGCCCGGGGAGAAATAAGCGGGCGCTTGAGGCTGGGGGACAGCTGCCAGCGACCCGCGGCCAGTCGGCTGACACGCAGCCCTGGGTTCTGGGCCGCTGAGGAGGGGTGGGGGGTGCTTAGGCAGGTGCTGCTTCAGGGCTGCGGGGCTAGGCAGCACTGGGGATGCCTCTAGCCGTCTCCCGCCGTCCCGGTGGCCGCCGGCTCCCCACCGTCCCCCGGAGACCGCGGCCCCTTGGTCCTGGGGGAGGCCCGGTCAGGACGCGGGGTGTGTGTACGGTCCGCACAGGGGCTGCAGTGAGGCCCGGGCGCCTGGGCGCACCTACCCCCACCCGCCCCAGGGTCCCCGTGCCCGAGGGAGCCGATCTTAAACAGCAAACCAGAAACACCATGGGGGTGGGGAGGAGAGAGAGAGAGGGAAGGAGAAAGGCTTTCCCTGCGTTTCGAACAAGGGCCCCCCCGTTTTCGTTTTGCTCCGGGTCCCGCAATTGCCGGCCAGCTCTGGCGAAGGGACAAGCAGGTGTCAGAAGACGGGGGGCCCAGAGGTCCAGGAGGGAGGCGCCTGCCCCCTGAACTCAGGGCTGAGGTCGGGCTCATGCAGCGCTCACGCAGCTTCGCTTCCTGGGCCGGGGCCTGGTTCCAGGGTGTGGTGGGGTCCCTGTGCTGCTACAGGTGGGTGGGTAGCTACACGGGCCGGAGAAGAGGGCAGGCGGGGTGTTGGAAGGAAGGTCCTGGCGCATTTCCTAGATTTCAGAGTTATTCCAGCCCAGACGACGGCCTCGGTGTTCCTGACGGCAGCTGGTGGCACAGCCGATGGGCAGGAGCCCGGGACTGTCTGTAATTTCTGGGACAATGGTTTTCGAACTTTCCTGGGCTTCAGGATTCTCTGGGAATTCCGTCCTGAGAAAAATTCCTGAACCAGTAGGTCCGGAATTTTTAACGAGCAACCCAGGAACTCTCTTTAGTGGGCGTGGGTTGTCCACACCGAGGAGCTGAAGGGCCTCCCGTCTTGGAGGTTCTGCCCCGGCAGACGCCTTGTGGAGCAGAGATGAGCCAGCCCTGCAGAGCCCTGCCACCCACGGAATCCTGCCCCTAAGTTCTGGTGTCACTTGCTTTGCAGCAAAGAAGCTGGAACTGTCAGGAATGCACTGAGTAACCTTGGGAACACATAGGCAGCACCCACATCGCATCTGCTTCCACGTCTGAGAAGCAGGGGCTCCCAGTTTTCTGTAACTGCTGTTTCAGTGGACACCACACAGCATCACAGACCCCCAAGGCACCCACCTTCCGTTTTAGCATTTTTCTGGTGGGCAATTTCATCCTAACAAGGCCACCCATTAGCCAGCTGACCTGGGCAAGTCATTTCACCCTCGTCTCTGCTCCAAGGCGATAAGGATTGTTTTTCCTTCCCAGTTCACTGGACGTGCGTGAAGATGAGAGACAAAACCCACGGGAAAACAAGTTGCAACGTGCAACGTGCTATATAAACATGTCCGAGAGTGAGGAAGGAATGGAAGTCGGGCCCAACTAAAACAGCAGTATTCAATAAATAAAAACAGCATTGAGAGGCAAGATGACCGCTTGTAACTTTTTTTTCTCCATATTCTCCTGCAGCTCCCAGATTTTCCAAACTTCTACTTGAAAGAGCCGCCCCCGTCCCTGGACGAAGGCAGGCTGGGGAGCTGCTGCAGCCTCGCTGGCCTCCCTGACTCTTGCGGGCGAGGTGGAGGCTGCCAGCAGCCAGGCAGGTACCTCCCTCCCTCCTTGGGCTGTGGCTTCCTTCCCCGAAAAGCAAAACGGGAAAGGAGTGCCCGCTGGTTTCTTATTTAGGACACTTATTTGGCAGCCGAGAATTGGAGGGGCCTGTTTTGTCATTGTTAAAGAGTAACCTTCAATTTCAAGTTTAAAATAAACCCGGTCCTCTCCCTGGGTCCCAGCCTCCCCGGGAGTTGGTGGTGGAAAGGGGGCCCCGGCGGCCTGGCACCCAGGCGAGGAGCTGGTGGCGGGGCAGTGCGCTGGAGGGCCCTTCTCGCTCCTCGGCCACTTCAAGGAGCCTTTGGAATCTGAGAGTCGGGCACCAATGCAGAAACCCAAGCAAGATTTCTGGGTGGCTTGTGTTCAGGCTATGGCTGGAGCAGCGCCTGGTGGGAGGAGACGCCAGAAGGGCCCAGAATCCACACAGTCCAACACCCGGCCTGGGCTTTGCCTCCCTCCCGCTGAGATGGGGACCAGAGCCTCACACCCTCCCACGCAGGTGTCGACTCAGCAGGTCTGGGAGAGTGACTTTCTTAGTGCTGGATGTCCTGAGACCTGTCAGGTCACTGTGCCCGCCGCCTCGTGGCTCCTCTTCCCTTGGACTTGCCTTGATTCCGTATCTTCCTGGTCTAGTCCGTTTGTCTCCCACTGGTACAACCTTCGTTCCGCAGGGAAAGGAGTCCTCTGTCTTTTTCCTCACTGTGTTCTCCATGCTGAGGACAGTGCCAGGTGCACAGCAGCGGCCCAGGCTACACCTTGTTGAATAAAGGCACCGTCGGGGTAACTGGATCCTGGGAAAAAACAAGGCAAAACACCCCCAAAGCTCCATCCAGTTCAAGGCCTTATCCATGTTTTGACAGCTACAAAAGTAAAACTGATTTTTAAACATAAACTCCTTTCATTTCCCCATCTTCTAATAGGGATGGTAAATCGCGAAGGGGGTTTCTAACAGGAGCAAGCAGAAGGTGAAGCAGGGCCTCGGGGGAGATGGCCCTTGGTTCTCTGAGGTCACCTGTGCTTGAATGGGATTCTTTGAAGAGACAACAGAAGAGAAAACCCAAGCCCATGTGTTTACCTGATAAACGCATGACTCTTGGGACTTCCCTGGCAGCCCAGCGGTTAAGACGTCCCCTTCCACTGCAGTGGGTGCGGGTTTGATCCCTGGTCGGGGAGCTAAGATCCCACATGCCTCGTGGCCAAAACAACCAAAACCTAAAAGAGAAGCAATATTGTAACAAATTCAATAAAGACTTTAAAAATGGTCCACATCAAAAAAAATCATAAAAAGCAACAAAACAGGAAAACCCGCCCCGCCCCCGCCCCCACCCCCACCCCCACCCCCCGCGCCCATCACTCTTGATGCTAAGGCTCCTCATGTGACGCGCCATCAGAGCCAAAACGTAAACTCTGCCAGAAACGCCCACTCTGCACGTGCCCACGGCCTCCCTCCCAGGACAGCTGCCTGGGCGAGCGGATGCCGGCTAGCCTGAGCGTCCTCCCCGTCTGCCCGGGGTCGGCAGCAAGGGAGGCTCAGCCTGGGGCGGAGGTGGGTGCCTGGGGGTGCGGTGGCCTGGCAGGAAGGGCCCGCAGCTCATTCCCCAGGGGGAGGGAGCCCCGGTTGGCTCACAACTCCAAGCACGGGAGGTGACAGGGCAGATGAACTTCATCTCCTCTTCCTAAGTAACAGGCTTATTACTCTTTTGATGAGTTCCATCTTTCACCTCCTATATGCTTCTTCCAGCATCACCCAGACCCCCAGGGGTTGTACCCAACACACGCAGACATCGGTGGGCGGAGGGGCATTTCCCTGGGGTCTGCACCCTGCGTCTTTGGCAGCCTATTCCACAGGGGCTGACCCTTTGCTCTTCACGCTGACCACGCACAGTCCCAGTTCCCTGCCAGGAAAGACCCCACCCACGGGGAAGGGGAGGGGCTGATAAGTGTGGCTCCTCGGTGGCTAGCGGCAACCCCGCGCCCACGAGGGCTTGTCTCCTGTGAGCTGCTTGTTTATGTTACAACCATTCCTGAGTTATTTGGTTGTCTTATTAACACCGGTCAGGACCCCTCACTGGACCTCACCAAAGCCAGTCTGTCTTCTGGGGCTGGTGTGTGTATGGGGGGCCCGGAGGCCTTAAGGGCCAGAGCAGTCAACTCTTGTCCTGCTGGGCCCTGGCGCTCAGAACTGTAACAGGGTCAACTCGCTGGAAGCATTTTCTGCAATCAGCTCCCCTGAACCCAGCTTCCTCCAGGGCTGCTTTGAGATCCACTCCCAGCTTAGAGGATTCGGGACTTTGCCCTTTTGCTGCCTGCTTTTCGATGGCAGATCCCCCAAACATGGGTTCTGACCTGCTCTGTCCCCTAGCCCTGGGGTCACCATCCTTTCCAGGCCACTCCCCTGTCCAGACTAACTCAGGACTCCTCTGAGTTACAGCAGTTCTCCACCCGGGGACAACTCAATCCCGTGTAACCAGGTTGGAGGAGGAGGAAAGACAAAGTGGATCCCGGGAGCCGCTGGCCAGAAACACAGCCCCTGGCGTCGGTGGTCGTGAGCAAGGACCGAGCTGCTGCCGCCGCGGCCCCGGAAGAGACCACCCTGGGCGAGCCAGGATGAGGGCACGAGGCAGCTTTTGAGAGATGCCACCTGGGCGACGGCTCTCATGGGTGCCACGGGTGCCAAGCTGGCGGCGAGCAGGCCTGAGGTTCCCCCCGATGGCCGTGGACACCAATGACCCGTCCCCAGCAGGCTGCAGCCTGGGGGTGGGACAAGCTGACAGGATCACAGCAAATCAGACGGGCCATGTGACCGGCAACCTGCCGTTTTTAAAATATAACATTTATTGCTTAGATGGTTTGATACAGAACAGCTTTTCTTCTCATTTTGAATTTGGAAGTACTATACAACTGAATACAAAGAGGAGCGAAAAGTACCAAAACCAAATTTGTGATTCTCTGTTCATGTGGCATAAACCAGTTTTGTACATAACATGTAGCAGCAGTTTTTAAGTTCCCTTTAGAAAAATATGAATTCTACACATTTATTATTGTTTCCTGTTTAATGCGTGGGCTGAAATCACTAGGATCAACTTCCTTCTGGAGGAAAGAGAGGAACAGAGGGTGGAAAGAACGGTGAAACTTCCTGAAACCGGCATCCGACTGTCACATAGCTTCCCCAGGGCTGGTGGAAAAAACAGCCCTTTGGTTTTTTTGTTTTGTTTTCACAGCCGGGAGTTTCATGTAGTGATTGAATCTCAGCATCGTGTCCATAAATCAAAGAGAAAAACAAAAGAGAGAAACTTGCACCTCAAAAAACTTTTCAGAAGATCCATATATATATATTTTTTTGTAAAAGCCCTGAGAGAAGGAGAAAGAGAATCAAACAAATGTAGAGAAACAAATTAGCTGGACATGCAAACTAAGCTATGATTCACCCAGAGTTTAAACAAATCACAAATTTCACAGTTTAATATTGGGGGAGGGGACAGAACATCAAACAAATGATACATCTCTCAACCTCACTAGTAAAATGTGGCAAGACCTTATCGACTACGAGGGCGCAGACAAGGCTAAATAAAGCTTTCAGTGGATCGTGATCCCTGCGAGCGGCAGCCCCGGCTGTGCTGCCGGCCTGGCTCCTGCTCCGTCCCACCCCAGCGTAGAGTTAAGTCGTGGCCGCTCCCCACAACGTTCCGAGCTTTAGTGTGGAGAGCTGCGAAGAAAAACAAAACACAAGCAACCCCCAATAATAACAACAACAAAAATAACAACAACAATCGTCATAAGGAATTCAGGGATGAATGAACTGGTTTTAACTAAGCACACCACGCTTGGTAGGAAGTGATACTGGGTGGGGGAATCATTGGTTCTGATTCGTGCTCACGTAGAGTGAAGAAAACCTTTTGAAACTGGTTCACACATCCCTAATACAGTTAAAAGTCATATATACCTCAACCTTTTTCCTTTCACATGCAAAGAGATCACTTTTCATCATGTCAAGAACACATATAGCTTCCTTTGAAGCCCGGGTGGTTGGCTTTTGGCTACCAGGAGTTGGTGAGGAAGTGGAGAGGAAGGGGGTCCCTGTGGTGGACACAGGTGTAAGGACAGAGGAGCCCCGGGGGCCAGAAAGGGCCAGGGTCCCGGGAGGGGTGGCACGGGAGGCCTGAGGCACTGAGGCTGGGGCGTCCCAGGCGCCTGGTGGGAGGACAGGATGCTGAGCACAGCCCAACTACAGTAGGATCTGTTTCTTTTCACTGCTGGCAGCTACAGTAAGGGGGTCTATTGCCTGCAACGATGCTCACGCAAGAAAATCCCGCCTCTGTGCACCCAGGGGTTCAGGCGATTCAGAAACTAGACACAACACGTTTATCTTCGAGCACCAACCCCAAATCACAGGAAGGTAAACATACACCTAATTTTTCCTTTTCAATCTCGCATGTGCAGTTTTATTACCAGTAGTAGTATTTCATCGCTCTGCAAAGGACAGGGGCGCAGGCGGGTGAGGCCTGGGCTGGGTCTGGCAGAAGACCGCGAAGGGCAGGTCTTGCTGCCGCCTGGCTTTCCCGGAAGCCCAGGCACGCACCTCGCCTCCTCCCCTCTCCCCTCCCCGGCTGCCCCTCGGCCCCGCGGGCGGGCGGGCAGACCACACGGCCCCTGCGGGGTTCTGCAGTCACGGAAGAAAGGCTTGTCTAAGTACAGTAGAAGAGCCACCGCCCAGAGAGCCAAGGACAGCTGCAGGCAGACGCTCACACGGGGACCTGGGGGCGGCCCAGGTCTCCCAGGACAAATATTGCCCATTTGTTTCTGCTGACTGCAGAGACCAGCAAACTGATGAACTACAAATAATAATAATAATAATAATAATATTATTAATACATATACCGAAAGGGGGGGGGAATCAGATACATGACACCTATGCATGTTTTCCATCAGTTCAGTTGCCAGGGGAACTCTTCTGTCTTGAAACTTGAACAGTAATGGCATATCTAACGCTGAGAGAGTGGAAACATGTACGAGGTCGAAGCTAGAATCTTTCCTGGTTTTGGCTTGAACCAAACTGGAAACCTTCATCAACCACATCCTGCAATATATCGAGGACCAAATTACAGCCCCACCATGTAGCAAAGAGAGAAAAAAAAAAAAAAGCCTAGTTGAGAATGAGCATCTTATCCACATTTCCTCTGGGAATTTACATGAAATTCACATCACTTTCTTCCAGTTATTGGCCATGGGTATCCGAGGGCATGTTTTTTTTTTTTTCCTTCTGTTTCCAGCTCACAGAACAAACGTTACTATCACAGAATTGCAAAAACAAGTTAACACACACCAAAACAGAAGGTAACGTTAATGCTTAAATGAAAAGGTCCTCTCCAAATAATTCATTAAAATATTTGCTTTGTTTTTTAAGAAGTCATTTTGGGAAAACACAACACCCAAGACGACACCAAAGGGCTGGTAAGTAGTTAAGGCACTCGAGTCGCACGTGCTGCATCTCCGCATGGGTCTGTAAGGCTATGGCACTGATCGAGGCGCCCGCCCCCTTCCCCCCCTCCCCCCCCCCCCAAAGAGCTGAAGGGCACTGAGGAAACCTCGGGAAATATAGACTCAGGACATTTTGCTCTGCTGGCTTTCGTCTGTGTGCTGGGGGGCAGGACGGGCTGTCATTCCAGGCCCAGGAGCGAGGCGCTGTCGGCAGCGGCCAGGAGCGGGTGGGCGGGCCTCCTGCTGGGCAGCTCCAGCAGGTCCTGCACGAGGGCTGCCGGGCTCTCCCGCTCAGGGTCACCCGGGGACGCCTGCTCCTTGGGGCTGCCCGCGGCAGCAGCCCTGGGAGCACTCCTGCCGGCCTCAGCCTGGCCAGCACCCGCCGTCCGGCCGGCCGCCCTCTCCTCCCTGCGGCCTGCATCCTTGGGGGCCAGAGTCTCCTTCCGGCTGCGGGTGACGGCCGCGTGGTTGCTGGCGAGCAGGGCCGAGTCCGCCTCGCTCTCCGACACGGGGGTGGCGCCGCTGTGGGCGGACTCGCTCTCGCTGTCCTCCTCGCCTCGCTCCTCCTTGTCGCTGTCCTTCCCGCGGTGCTTGGCGTGCCGGGCTTTCTGGTGGACCCGCTGGTGGCGAACCAGGCTGTGCTTCAAGGTGAAGGTTCGCTCGCAGGTCTGGCATTTGTACGGCCTCTCTCCTGGGGGATGGAGAGAGATTCACGGCTGTCAGCAAGGCCACCGGCACCCACCTCCCCGCTCTGCATGAGAGCAAGCGAAGGCCCGAGGGGGAGGGCGGCGGGGCCGGGCCGGGCCGGGCCGGGCCTCCCTCCTGCTCACAGGAAACCTTATCTGTCTGAACTGGCAAAATGGGGAGGGAGGAGAGTGGAGGCCCACACAGCCCTGTCTCGTCGTCCTTCAGCCCAGGCTTCGCACACCTGACCCAGGAACCAGTCCCAGAAGCGGAACCTCAGGGACAACCAGACCGGCTTGAAAGAACCCCGTGGAAGGACAGCAGCGGCGTCCTTCCCAGGGTCGGGCACCATCGCCAGGGACCCTGCAGGGCGGCACCTCCCAAGTCAAAGCTGCGGATATGCTGTGTTCTGACTCAGAGCAGCTGGGGCTTCCCCCCTCGCTTGCAAACACGGAGCTGAGAGCAGCTGAGAGCACCACCTGCCAGTGGCCCGAGAATCTCTCTCTGCTGGGAGCCAAGCTCCGGTGCCCTCAAGTCCCGGCACAGGGCCGTGGGTGTGTGTGGGGGGCACGTGTGCACCTTGGCCGCTGAGAGGAGAGGGAAGCTGAAACCAAGACACAGGGGAGCTTTTCTGTTTGGTGGGGGAAGAATCGCTTGTATCTTCTGGCTTCATGAGGACATCCAGGCGGCCTTTCTACCAAGACAACAGCTGCTGCTTTGGGGTTTGCAGCCTCAAGTCCAGAGGCGGTGGGTTCCAGGAGGAGCAAAGACGTGCCCAGGCAGCAGCCAGGTGACCGCCCCACTCAGCCCCATCAGCCCTGCTGCTGCAGAGCCAAGAACACACCAGGTTCTCGCTGCACGGCCGACCTAACAGCTGCTGGCTGACGGCGAATCCCGGGTGCCTCCGCGCCGAGGCCCCGGGCCGCGAGCCCCGCGGAGCCCCGCCGCGCCCCGCCGCACCGCCTGCTCTGCCGGCCACACCCCCAGCAGCCCCGGGCCAAACCCACATTCTTCTAGATGCTTCTGCCAGACAGGGCAGCCATCATCCCCATTCTAGAGGCAGGACGACGGAGGCTCAGAGGGCCAAGAGGCCGATCAAAACGCGCTGGCAAACACCACTCCGCCGTCCACTGCCCAGCTTGTGCCCTCCGAGTGCTAAGAGCTGGACAAGCCCTTAGAATTCCTAGCTCACCCGGGCTCTACCCCTGCTCGGCAAGGGCGCCCTGCTGCCCACGGTGGCTGGAGGACGGGAACCTGGCCGGCTCGCCGCCCCCCTCGCCCCCCGCCCCGCAACCTCCGCCAGCAGCCCTCCCCCCGCCCCGCCCCCCTCACCTGTGTGTGACCTCATGTGCCGGGTCAGGTCCTGCAGGGACCAGAACCTCTTGCTGCACACACTGCACACCTTCTTCCTCTTGTCCGCCTTGCTGGCCGCACTCCTGGGGGAGTCTGTCTTTGGCTTCTTGTCCTCCTCACTCTTCTCCGAGGGCTTCTTCTCGGCCAGGCCCTCCCCATCCCCGTCCGAGGGGCCCTCGGCCTCCTCGCTCTGCTTCTCCCCGGGGGCTTCGGACGCGGCCTCCGCCTGGGCGGGGGGCTCGGTGGCCGGGGGCTCGGCGGGTCTCTGCGGCAGCTCGGGGGCAGTGGGCGGTGGCCCTTCGGGCTCCCGGGGGGCCGCGCTCCTGTCCCCGGGCTCCTCGCGGCCGTGGGCCTTGCGGTGGCGGTTGAGGGTCCCGAGGAACTTGAAGCTCTTGCCGCAGACGTGGCAGGCGTGGCGGGCGTGCCTGTGGTCCTGCGCAGCCGGGTCCCCGCCGCCCCCCGCGCCAGCCTCGCCCTCGGCCAGCTTGAAGCCCATCAGCTTGCTGGCGAGGTTGAGGTCCAGGCTCTTGTTGCTGACCGTGTCCTCCTCGGGGCTGTCTGCGTCCTCGTCCCACTCCTCCTCCGCGCGCTCCTCCTCGGCCTCCGCGGCCTCCTCGGCGCCCCTCTCCTCCCCGGCCAACGGCGTGGCTGCCGCCGGCTCCGCCTCCTCCGCCGGCGACTCGTCCGGGACCCGGCTGGGCTCGGCGGCGGCTCCTTCGGCTGTCGGCGGCTCCCTCTCCCGGGAGGTGAGGTCCAGCACTTCGCCTCCCGCCGATGCCTCAGCGTCCGACTGGCTGTCTGCGGAGCAAGCACGGGGCAGGCTGAGACCCGGGCCACCAGACACGCCCCTTCCGAGGGCTCGCTCGTGACCCACCCCCCCGGGGGCCTGCCTCCCAACCCCCGCCAGGACTTCTCTCACCCAAATCCCCCTCACCCCTCATGTCCCTCAAGGGCCAAGGCGAATCTGGGGTTAATTTAAAAAGGCGGAAGGAGCAGCCGCACACGGGCGCACACAGGCTGGGCTCACAGGGGAGCTGCGCCTGCAGCTCCCGGCCTCCCTTCCCCCCTATGCCGAGCCAGCCCCCTCCACGGGCACACACAGGATGCTCGGGGCCCCCAGGGGCAGCCAGACAGAGCGACGGCGAGAGAGGACAGCTGGCACATTCCAGAGACTCGTAGCACGAGGGAGGTTGAGGAAGCTGAGCCGTAGAAGTTATTTTCCAGCAAAGAGGTTGTGTACACATGCAGCCTACACAGGCCCGCCCCCCAAACACGGTATCTGGGAGCACCTCACAGGAAGTGGCCCAAAGTGAGTATTCTGTGTATGTGGTACACATGCTCCCGCCTGACGGCTGGTTTCCAGTAGACGTCCCAGGCAACAGGAGACGCATGCACATCTGTATGCACACCTGCAGGCCCCCCTGGCAGCTGGCAGGACCCCATGTAGGGAGCAGAAACATTTCCTGTCTCTCAAGTGGTTCCTACCTGTCCAGTCTCCACAGCAAAACCAGATGTGGACAGGCCACCAGTGTCTGTCAGCCTTCTTAAGGGCTGGCCTGGTGGTAACAGGATCGACACCAGAGAGACGACGGTATTTATCAAAAGCACCATCTCCTCTCTATGCTGGTTGAACAAAGTCTTAGCCAGTATTTTATTATGTGCTCTGATAGTGAAGCTAAAGCTTGCTGAGCCCCACTATTAACTACAGATGCAACGGCCAATGGACTACTGTGGCATCAGGCTGATAAAGTTCGTTATGTCATGGCACATACGTGACATGCACCTCCCTCATCATGCCAGGTCTCCGATCACAAGTTCACACACCTAACCTGAAGTCTCACCTGATGAGAGCAGACCACCGCCACACCGACCCAGGCCCGTGGCTCTGAGTCACAGGCTCCACGCCTCACCACCAAGGCAGCCCTGGGCTGGGGGCGAAGGAGCTGCACCAGCCAGCCCTGCCATGGTCACACTGCCTGGGGCTCTCGGCTCACCTACAGCAGTCTACGTGGCTCTCCCACTTTACTTCTTTTCACTGGTTTTATTCTGACTACTTTTTGGCAACCACTGTTTGAGTATCTTAAAAGGTTTCAGAAGGATACAAGAAATTGTGGGGTGAATATAAAATTTCTGAATGAAATTTTGACAATTTAAATGATTTCTGACAATTATCCAAAAGATGAAAGAAGATGACCCCTGAGACATGCACACCAACATCGAGGCCATATTCCAAAAAACCAGCTGCTCATTTTCTTGAATCACGCAAATGGAGAGCACCTATTAAATGGCTTTTGGTATAAACTCCACAATAAAAAAAAAATACAGAATGCTTGGTTTCCTATTTGTTGGTTCCGTGGGTAGTTACATTAAAGACAAAAAAAAAAAAAAAAAAAAGAAAAAAAAAAACGGCGAGGGGAGGGTTGATCTCTGGTTACTCCCTATTTGTCCCAGTATATTCTAGACTGTTTCACTTAATTATTAATTTTTTTCCACCAAAGAGCATGGATTATTTAAAATTTCAACTGTAGTAGGATATATTTAAGATGATAAACTTTGGGGGGGAAAATTCACAGTGAATTCTGAAATCAAACACAAGTAAAAACACTATAATAATACACTAAGATCCGATCGTTCTGACTCGTGGGCCCTCCCTTAGTGTGGATAATGGAGAGCTCACCCTAAAGGCAATGGGAGGCCAACTCGCTTCCTCCGAGGAGTGCAGAGGGCTTGATGCCTTCTACCCAACGTCCACTAGGGAGCGTGTTTTAGCAGGGCAGCCGGTGCCCTTCAAGTTCCCAGCAGCACCAAGGGCTCTTCTCAGCAATTCTTGGGAACAAGGCACTTAGACGCCTCTGTCTCGTGAACACCCGCCTTACAGTGCCAGGTCCTATCTTGACCTCGTCCTCCGCAGCCGCTCACCCTTCCGAGTGCAGGTGGCGGAGCAATGCGGCTTTAAAAATGTGTTGATCTGGGGACTTCCCTGGCGGTCCAGTGGTTAGGACTCTGTGCTTCCACTGCAGGGGGCCTGGGTTCGATCCCTGGTCGGGGAACTAAGATCCCGCAAGCTGTGAAGTGCAGCCAAAAACAGAAAAGAAAAAGGGGAGGGGAGGGGAGGGGAGGGGAGGGGAGGGGAGGGCGGGGGAAGAAAAATGTGTTGATTTTCTGTCCCTGTCAGCCAGTCCCTCATTCGTGATGCTAATCTAAGAAAACTGCTAGAGGAAGCAGACAGAATCTGAAGGCACTAGTAGGTAAGAAGCCCAAAGCTCCTCCGATGCGATGCAGAGTGTGGAGACTTCCACGTTAGCGCAACAACTAAGTATCTACTGCTTCCTAGAAATTTCGCGTCACCCAACTGAGGTGACAACGTACTGACCTCAACGCCTACCTGGCTGGGCAGGGGCACAGCCTCCACTTTATCTAGACCAGTACTCTCCGTGGTGCAGTCCATGCCCGTACGTGGCCTTCTGGGCCGGCAAGGGGGCCACCACTGAGGGACAGTCTTCAAGTGTCCACGCTGGGGAATTAATTCCCTGGCGGTCCAGTGGTTGGGACTCGGCGCTTTGACTGCCGTGGGCCCGGGTTCAATCCCTGGTTGGGGAAGTAAGATCCCAAAAGCCATGCGGCGAGGCAAAAAAAAAAAAAAAAAAAGTCCATGTTTACACTGATTTGAAAAGTCACATGCAGGTGCCCACAAATAGGAAGGCTCCTACAGGCATCATCTGAGGAAGAACCAGGAGCATCCCCCGAGGGCAAAGTGGGCCAGGGCACCTCTGCCCACAAGAAAGTGAATCAAAGTTTCAGCCTAGCTTTGCACTATCAATATGTCCCTTTCAGCTAAAACTGCCCCCTTCGGAGCATCTTCAGCGTGCCTTTGGGGGAAAATCTAGGGCACATTGTTGTGAGACCTTATGTGATCGAAAAAGTCAGACCTACGCTGCAAAACATGTCCTGGGATTTTAAGAAAATGCAACCTAGGCATATAAACATAGAAATCCCTCAAGAACTGCCTTGGTCATTTCCTGCCTTTGTGTTTTTACGGTCTTTCTCCAAAGCCTCACTTTTAACTTCATGGGAGGGAGCCGGAAAGAAACCTTCACTCCCTCCATCATGCTCACCTGGTTTAAAAAAATTCCCCTTGAAATCACTGAAATCCACCTCCCTGACCCTCCTTCTCCCCACCTTACCTCTCAGCCCTCTTTCTCACCACAGATTGCGACCACAATTAAACCAAACCTATATTTTTCTCTTTGCTGGTTTCACGTTACAGCTCTCACTGAACTTTCTTTTTCCAGAGGCTTTGTCCCTTAAAGGAAACCTACACAACCTCCGGGCAGGGTCAGGGCAAGGAGGGCGCTGATGGGACTTGGAGAAACAAAACTCATAACTGCAATTTAAAAAATAAATTCACCCACCATGAAGATGTGGGCTGCACCGAAGCTAAGATATAAGTTCCGATTAGCTTTGCGCCTGCAGGAGCCCTGGTTTTGGTGTTCCCTGATCATACAGATCAAGATGCTGAACCCAAAGTATGCATCCAGCACGTGGCTGTTACACTTTAAGACTTGTCTGCCAGCGTGGGAAACCAAGGGCTCCCCGCGGCCACCTCCACTATCAGCTGCTTTCCCTCCTTTGGGACCGTGATGGGCTGTGAGAAAACGGGCTGGCTGGAAAGTGATGTGGCAGCTGACACTCAAACACTGAGAGGGGTCATCCCAGTGACGGTGTGCTCTGCCAGCCTCGCTGCCAGTTTCCTGGGGGTTGAACAGCAGATCACCCAGCAACCTCAGGCTCGAGGGCACCCAAGTCACGGCAAGATTCCATGGGGCCTGTACGTTTCTCTACTCAAAGATCCTGGCAAGTCACATAGACCTGGACGCTGGAGCGGGGGTGGCAAACTGGCCTACACTTTTATACCCTGAGAGGGTCTGGGTACACCACAACCAAGGGCCTGGCCGTTCAAGGGCTCGTTTCACTGGGCTCTGTGGGAGGCGTGGGGAAAGAGCAGAGGCCGCTGCACCAGCTCCTCTTCCTGGGGAGGCTGCCCGTTCACTGCGCCCCTCTCCCCCGTAACTGGGACAAGGACAAGGGGGCCGGGGCCGGGCCTGAAGCCCGACCCTCCAGTCCACACTCACTCGCAGACAACACAGCCCCCAGCCCACCCAAGTCTGAGGGAGAGAATTCCGGACACAGCCACAGCCCTAGAAAAGCACATTTGGGGGGAATCTCCTCAGATTCAGAAAAGGGGGAAACGTCCAGCTTTCAAGATTTGCCAGACTGAACCCATACCTTCAATGGTTATTCAGCACTGGCCAACCAGCCCTGTGTCTGAGTAACCTGCAGCAGCCGATTTTCTGTTTTATTTGTTTTGAGGGGTGAGGGACATAAAACCCCAGCAGTTGGAGATAATGGAATATACTGAATAGAGGACACGAGTAAATACAGAAGCTGTAAGGAAAAAAAAGGTGGCAGGAGACGCACGGGGCAGCTGTTAATTGCTCTAT
Source organism: Physeter macrocephalus (assembly GCF_002837175.3). Taxonomy (NCBI): domain Eukaryota; kingdom Metazoa; phylum Chordata; class Mammalia; order Artiodactyla; family Physeteridae; genus Physeter; species Physeter macrocephalus. Next base: position 31,515 of record NW_021145746.1, on the reverse strand, counting down.
AGGGGCCGGAGGAAGGAAGCACATATCAGCACATGAGAAGAATACCCGGATTCGGGTCAAGCAGAGATGTGATTAAAGAAAGGACATGCAGAGTGCTTTTTCAAACAAGACAAAGTTTTTTTACTGGGAAAAGAGTTATTTAAAAGAAAAACACCCCACCCAGCCCGGCCCCTCCCTGTTGAGGGTGGAGCATCACTAGTTCCTGCAACACCCTGGCATCCGAGTGGGCCCATCCCTGCTCTGGAGGATGCGGCAGACGCTGGGGTTTGAGAAAACACCACCCGAGTAGTTTCACATCCCTTTCAGACGTGTTCCCGTGCAGAGCTGGACTGTGCATCCTCCTGCACAGCCCAGCTCCACAGGGCAAAGGGCAGGAACAGGCGTCTGGGGTGGGGAACAAGATCTTCTCTAGCAGCTCAGAGAAGCAGCCTGGGGCCGCTACCATGGCCCCCATACCCGTCCTGCTGCTGGGATGCCAGCAGGATGCCTCAGGGTCCTGCAGAGAAGGGGAGGCCTCCAGCCGCAAGCGCGGAGGCCGGAGCGCGACTAACGGGCTCCTGCGGCGCCCTCCTCTCCATCACTTGGAGGCACTACCTGTGCTATCATGGGCTCCAACATCACTCTCTTTTGACTGGGGGATAAGCCCGTTTCTTCTCAGGGAACAGGCGGTAACTCCGTGTTTGCGCAACTGGTGGCGTTCACAGTTAGATTTGGTGGAAAAGAAGGCACCGCATTTTTGACAAGGGAAGGGTTTCTGACCTGAAGCGGGAAAAAAAATATATGTTTATCTGGCTTTCTACTGCAATGAAAAAGAAAAATCGCTTTCCATTCATTCTCCTGGGATCATTGGCATTTGTCCACCCCCCACCCCCACCGAACCACTTTCTTTTAAGAAAATAAACAAAATACATTAAAAAAAACGACAAAACACTGAGAACAGCAGCAACTCAAATGACCACCTTCCCTCATCCTGAGTGGGATGAAAGACTTGTCTTCAAAACACTGAAAGTTAACAATGAAACCAAGATGCATATCTGACGTAAAACAACAGCACTACAATGACAGCTCTTCCATGATAGCTGCAACAAAGGCGAGTGAAGGGGCTGAGCACAGCAGGAGAACACCTACGTCCACCAGAGAGGATGCCTGTGATGCTTCCAGCCTGGCAGGTACCGTGGACGTGGGGGATCGGATGGGATGAAGGGCAAGGCCCGGGGCCTCCTGGAGGACTCCTGAACCCTCTGGATGTCTCTGGGGTCCGGCCTCCCACCTGGACTGGAAGTGCTGAGTTCTGACTTCCCGGGATGCCTCCTGTCTGACCTCTGCCCAAGGTCATGGTGGTCCTAGCTGGCAAGACAGGGGAGGTCGGCTTGGTGCACGAAGGTTCTCTGTCCCCCTTGCTCTAAGCTCTTGCTGGTGGTGAATCAGTGACCCAGGTCCCGAGTCTGAGCAGAGCCACGTGCTCCACTCAGCAGCCTGCGTGTGAAGCTGAGTCACGGACCGGCCCCTAACCCCACCAGCCCCACAAGCGGGCCAGCTGCCTATCCCTCCCCGGCCACTATCTGCTTTGACCGGCCTCTCCCCTTCTTCCATTTTGATTCCTTTTGCAGGCTCCTCAGCACCCGGTCCTGTGTCTGCATGGACAGACAAGGGGGCGAAGCCAGGGCAGACCATGAGGACAAAGAGAAGGAAAGAGGAGGGACCAGGGAAGGGAGTGGGCGGGCACCAGGACAGAGGAGGTGTGGTTATCAGCTACTGCATCACCGGATTCTTCTGTTTTCCCCACCGAGTGCCACATTCTAAGGTCCCGGTTTCTGATTTTACAGGGAAAAGGTTTCGTGCACCAACAAACAGGACTCACAGAGCTGCAGCCAGCACGGCTGTCTCATAACCCCGGGGCTGCCACGATCACACATACATCAAGACATGACAGGCAAGTCAATCAGCGCGGTTCCCTGGAAACACTAAGGGGTGGGGGGTGGGGGGGCTGAGCTTCAGCCTTCCATTCAGGTTTAGACGAGCATTAACGGACCCCAGAACCAGCGCAGGCGCACAAGTCCAGGCACCCAGGGAATGAGCAGCGTGGGCCTGGAGCCCAGAGTTCTCAGGACAGGAAGGACTGGCAGTGCCAGCCGCACAACTCTGGGGCGCCCTTCGCACGGAGCACACCGCGTGTGACCCCGAACCCCCACACTCCAAGTAAGAGCATCAGCAGTAACCAAAGAAAGGGGACATCCACTTCCGCCTGAGCCATGGTTCCAAATCACTGGTAGAGGTTTTTAAGACCACAGATGCCTAGAGCCATCAAAGACCATGGAATTAGAAGCCTGGGAAGGTGGAATCAGACAGAGACCGGGCCCGTGCACCTTTAAGGAGCTCCACTTGGGCCTGAGAGGATGAACTGGAGAACCCGACTGCTTCACAAAGCTTGTAGGTGTTTTGTGCTAAATTTATAAAAATGCTTACAGTAAAAAAAAAAAAAAAAAAAATCACGCTTTTTGCGTGAAGACCAACAGAGACCGGGCCCGTGCACCTTTAAGGAGCTCCACTTGGGCCTGAGAGGATGAACTGGAGAACCCGACTGCTTCACAAAGCTTGTAGGTGTTTTGTGCTAAATTTATAAAAATGCTTACAGTAAAAAAAAAAAAAAAAAAAAAAATCACGCTTTTTGCGTGAAGACCAGTTGTAAAGTATTTTAATGTTTTTTTGGTGCACCCTTCTCGCTTTTCACTAAAAGTTGAACATGTTTAATAGTTATTCAAGCTGTGTTAAGTAAGAAGAAAATACTTTTCCTTTAACATTTTATTGTCAAAAGGCAACATCACAGCTTCCCTGAGTCAGGCCAGTTTGAAAAACAAGAGAACCAGGCTCAAGAAGAAAACAAATCAGAAGCTGTGACTATGAACTGTGATCTGGTTCTTGATTTCAAATAAAGCAGCTAGTTTCTTCCTCTTACATGATTTACTCTGTAATTTTCACACTGGTAAATGCTTCACTTTTACAGCTGGTTTGAATAGCCAGGCTGATGTCCCATGATGATGAAGAGTCCTGTTAAGGTTAAATGTAGAGAACGATTCAATGACCTGAAAGTACTGTATCCAGTTAGGAAGATTACCAAAGTGACAACTAACAGGAGTCTTTAAAAGTTCCCATTTCACTGCATAAGTCGCACATTTTATACAGCAGTGTGCTCTCCAGACTGCATGGACAGAGGAAAACAAGAGCGCTTTTACTATTTGATAATCATACAGGTTTCAGAAAAACCTTGCTGACTTGTAATCTATGTGGAAAGTATCCAATGATTTTATTCATTTGGTAGCAGCCACAGAAGACTGTTTCAGCAGGGGTGTTTCTAAACGCACCTGTAAGCACAAGGGGCTACCTCTGCACCAAAGGCCCATGACGTCCTTCCACCCCACCCCGTGATGTCAGCCAGCAGTTTTCACTCTCACAGAACAGTCAAGAAACGAAGAAAGAAATTCTTCAGGAGACGACGCCGTCTGGCAGGCACTGGGCAGGAAGGAATAAAGGATGAACAACCAGAGCAAGTCCGATGCCCCAGCCTCACACCCTCAGACGCCTCTCCGTCTCTCCGTACCCGTCCCCCTCCGCCCCCGCCCGGGGCACAGGCCTCTCTCTGTCTGTCTGTCTTTCTTTCAGGATTTGGCAGACGCAGGGCTGGCCAGGTAAACGCTTTCAGAGCTGCCCCTTAAGAAAGTGGGAAGCAGCTAAACACGGCTGGTGTCAGAAGTGCTTCCACACTGAGGTGTGTACATCTCACTGGTCTCAGCTCCGCCGCTGGTTGCCTGTGAACAGCGGGTGGGAGAGGTGGGTGCGGAGGGCCCCAGGCTGGCAAAAAAGGGCAGCGAAGCCAACCATGAGAGAGTGAGCAAGGCAGGGGGCCAGGGGTGTCAGAGCGGGAGGGCACCTCAGCATCACAGGTGCCGACCCCTCCATTCCACGAGGAGGAAGATGAGGAAGGGGCTGAAATGGACCGTTTTCTGGCACTCTCTCCTCTACTTGTGGCCTCAAAACACACGGGACGCTCACGAGGGGGAAAGGCAGGAAGAGTGAGCCGTCTTCTCCTAAAGAGGCAGCACTGTTCAGGTTGAGAAGGGAAGGAGCCAGGACGGTCCTCCTCAACAGGACGCCATGGGCTAGTAGAGGAGGGGAAGGAGGAAACTCAGCTGCGTGCGGAGATCACGCCAGGATCTCACGAAGGACGCCAGCAGACGCCAGCTTCCTCCTCAGACGCGATTCCCAGAACCTGAGCCACGCAGAGAAAGGGCTGAAACCACGTGCCCCTTGCCTGAGCAACAGTGAACCCCCGGCTGGACACTTAACACCTGGGCTACTTAATGCTGCCCATTTAGGGGGCGGGGTGCACTGGAAACATGTCTGTGAGACGATGTATAGATGCTAGAATTCTTTGCATTCGCTGAGACGCTGGGAAAAGGCCGACTCTCAAGGTGCACAGTTTGCTTCAATCCAGTTTAAAACTGGACCCCACTCAGAAGCTTCTGGCTGGAATGCAGCTAGAGCTTAGTACTACCACCCCGGCCCCCCAAGCCTCTTCCCTGTGTAACGAGGTTTTACAGGGTCATTCCAGAGTCCATGTTTAGTTTCTGTTACATGTGCGCCTCAGTCTAATGTCAGCATTATGGAGGGAGCACCTCATAGGAAGCCAAGAGCCGGGCGCTTGGAGATCCCACAGCAGCGCCCTTTACCAGGAAAACCTCAGTGTGCAGGAAGGGTGGGCAGGTCCCATGATTTCTCAGGCTCCGTCCAGCTCCAGCACTGTGTCAGGCGCAGCCGAGGGCTGTATAAAATTACTGCGTGGAGCTAATGCCGAGATTGCTGCTGGAAGCTGAGGCTGTGAACGGGCAAAGGAAGTCAGCCGAGCCCCGTGGGCGCCAGCCTTCGTCCAGGTCTCAGCGTGTGGTTAGCACCATCCCACGGGCACAAAGTCTCTGGTCAACAGCTCGTGGTCCGCAGCCGTGTTCCACCTTGTCTCAAACCACTTCCCAGTCTTCTACGCTGGCACGTGTCAGGATACAGGGGGGCAGAAGAGGCATGCCCCCTGCACCCTCGGACGGAACCTGACCCTGGCTCCCACCCCAGCACTACTGCGCGTCCCCCGAATGCCTGCAGGCAAGTTACTCAAGCCTCCCTAACCCTCAATTTCGTCACGGCAAGGTGGGGACGACACGGCCCTCGTGGCCCGGCCACCAACACTAGCTCTGGAAGGGTTCTCGACCCGCCCGAATGCGCCCCTCAAGGGAAAAAGCCCGCGACCCCACGGCAAGAACACAGGATGCGAGGGACGGGGTGGAAGCAGACACGGCCACCAGGGGACAGTGACTGTGGGGGGAGAAGCGGCAGAACGTGCTCACACCCACACCTGCCCCCGCCCCGCCCCCCGCCCGGTCTCAGACTAACTCCCATCTCCTCTGCTCCGTTCCGACGCCACCAAATTTTAAACCAACGAGGACGCTTCGGCGTTCAAAAGGAGCTTGTACCAGGCACCTGCAAAGACATGGCACGACCCTTGAGAGGAAGTACCGGCTGCTCAGTCCTCTCAGGGAGACCGCTGGCGTGCAGGGAAGAGAACAGAGCACCCGAGAACCAGTGGTACCCGCCAAGCACAGGGCTACCGGCTGGAGCAGGAGGAGGGGAGGCGGTGCTGGCAGGGGAGAGCGCTCCTTGTCGCACCCAGACCACCTGCTTGCTCAAAAGCGGTAACGGGAATACTCACTTCTCCAGAGACTCTGCAGGAGACAAACAGGTGCCACCCAAAAAGGGCGGCAAGAGAGACTGCTGTGCGGGGCACCTTCTCTCTAAGAAGCGTCTTCTTTCTGAACTGCTTTCTTCCTTAGAACTGTTCCCTTACTTTGTCAGGCTTAAATGATTTCAAATGGAGAGAAAATGACAGCCTGAAAATGCAGCACAGACTCTACAAATCTAGGAATTCGGGTTCCTGTTAAATGAGTCCTCCGTGGACAGACACTCCTAACTGATGCCTGGGTTTGAGGCCCCACCACGCCGGAAAGAGACGCCGTGCCCACGTGGCAGCCAGCCTCAGAGAGACCCTGCAGCGCATCCCCGCCACCGCCCGTCTCTTCTGCACTCTCACTGCCCAGGACAGCTCTGCCATCCCCTCCCGATTCCCAACTTGTCAGGAGAAACAACCTTCCACGGAGGATCCACCCTGCGTGAAGCCTTTACACCTGGATACAGAGCGTGGCTCCCACCCAGCCCCCGCCGTCTTCCCCTCTCCACACCGTCACGAGCCTCTGCACTACCTGGGGTTGCCAGATTTAGCAACTAAAAATACAGGACGCCCAGTTAAATCTGAATTTCAGATACACAACAAATAAATTTTTAGTATATCCCAAATAGTGCATAGAAGATATTTATACTAAAAGTTATTTGTTGCTTATTTGGAAGTCAAAATTTTACTGGCATCCTGTATTTTATCGGGCAATCCTGTACCATACGATTCTTTATTCTGTTTTAGGTCCTGTCAATTAATATTTGGGTGGTGATCTCCAAAAGGTTAAGGATCTCACCCAATCACTCCTTAGTTCAAAGATGTAAATTTTGAACACTCAGCTTGAATATTCAGTAACTCATAATTAAGATGACCTTAAGATGACCTTAAGTTGTAGAGTCATCTGACTACTAACTACCTGCTATAAAATTATTTAAAGTGTATTTCTTATCTCAAACTTCTCTTTAAAAATCAATACACGATTGGGCTTCCCTGGTGGCGTAGTGGTTGAGAGTCCGCCTGCCGATGCAGGGGACGCGGGTTCGTGCCCCGGCCAGGGAAGATCCCACATGCCGCGGAGCGGCTGGGCCCGTGAGCCACGGCTACCGAGCCTGCGCGTCCGGAGCCTGCGCTCCGCAACGGGAGAGGCCACAGCAGTGAGAGGCCCGGATACCATACACACACACACACACACA
>NW_021145746.1:2360-24039 GCF_002837175.3 Physeter macrocephalus | reverse complement strand
CACACACACACACACACACACACACACACACACACACACACACACACACACACACACAAAATTCTTTAAATTCTAAAGCTCCTCTGTCACTGACGTCCACGCTGAACAGGGGAAGAGGTGATCACCTTAGTGAACTGAAAGGTAACTGCAGAATTTCCCTTTATAAGTAGACAGCAGTCAAAAGAACTTCACAGAAAGTCTGCAATTTTAAAAGCTGCCTTGAATGCAAATTCTTCTGCCAAAGTCCCCATTCCCCGTTCCGCCCTAGCTGCCTCCTGTGCATAAAACCAAGGAGATAATGCCTCAACCAAGCAGATAGTGCCTTGACCACGTGAGGGATGCGATGGCCCAAGACCATCTCACCTAAAAACACCCTGCCTGACCCTTCCCTTCACCAGCAGCCCTCGGAGGCCCAGCCAACGGAAACAGGCCATTCTGGTTATACGAGCACACAGGGAAAAACTCTCGGCCCCAGCAGGCAAGCCTCTGCTTCTGAGACTGAGGAAGAAGAGAAGCTAGGAATGGGGAGGCGGGAAGAGGGCCCCTCCTTGGACCCCACCCGTCGCTGCCCCTCAGCCCAGCGGCTGGGCCACAGCCTGCCCGGCCCTCTTACCAGTGTGCGTGAGCATGTGCCTCTGCAGGGAGCTGGCCCAGGGGAAGACCCGGGGGCAGTGGGGGCAGTTGATCTTCTGCAGGCAGCTGGCATAGGAGTTGCGCTTTGCCCTCAGCAGCTTGTCCTCCGGGGGGCTGCCCTGCTCCTCATCGCTGGGCCCGCTGTGGTCTGCGGCCACCTCGTCCTGAGCGTCGTCCTCTGCGCTCTGCAGGAACGGACTGAACTTGTTGGTGTCCGTCGTAGCCAGCATCTTCTCGATGCTGGCGAACTCCCCGCTGGAGTCCAGGTCCACCCCGCCGCTGGTGCGCAGCCGGCTCCTCGTCCCCTTTTTCCGGCCCCTCTTCTTTGACAAGCCAGCTGGTCCCTGCTCAGTGGGCGAGGCTGCCTCTGGGCTGGTGGCAGCAGGTGGGGAGTCACTGGACCCTTTCCTGCTGGCGACGTCGGTGGTGGCTTTGCAGACGGCGCCCCCTACAACGTCGGCAGCTGCAGCGTTACTGCCAGTGCTTGCGGGCCCCGGGGCAACAGCCACCTTGGTTTTCAGCAAGGTGGGGGCCGAGGACACGGATGAGATGATCTGGGCAATGGAGGCCAGCGGGGGCAGCTCTTCTGTCACGGGGGGCTTTGGCAAAAGCAGGGGAGGCTTGGGGCGCAGCGGCCGCAGCAAGGCTGGGCTGCTTAGGAGGGTGGAGTTGCCCAGGAGCGGGGAGCTGTTGACCAGGGCTGAGGAGTAGATGGGCACAGCGAGTTGAACGGAGCCCTGCAGGGGCGGAGCCGGGGCTTCCAGAGTGCTGGCAGCAGAGGCCGCCGCTACAGGGGCCACGGGCTTTTCCAGGACCCCGCCGGGGCCCAAGGTCACCGGCAGGGTGGGGCAGGCTGGTGGACAGGGAGAGGCCTGCTCATCGCTCGCGGGTTCCTGCTCAGGCTTCTTGGCGTCCCCGGGAGCGGCCGCGTCCTCGTCTCCTCTCCTGAAGTTCTTGGGGATGGACAGATCGATGGGCTCCATGGAGCAGTCGTACGGGGCCGAGGCGGAAGGGCTCAGGAAGGAGGCCGAGTTCTCCTGCTTCACTTGGACCAGGGCCAGGCCCTTCTGGGAGAAGTCCAGGGGCTCGTTGAAGTCCCCTGCGAAGTTGCTGGCGGGCTCCACTTTGACCGCGACGTGCGGGGGCAGCGGCTGGGCGGGGGTCCCGTGACGAAAGCCGTTCTGGGGCTCCAGGAAGGCGGCCAGGGGCTTGCGCTCACCCAGGGCGGCGCCGCCCTCCTCCACCCTGCCCGGGGCCTCGGCGGGCGCGTCGGCGGGGCCCAGGCCGTCGGCCGCCAGGACGTAGCTCTCGATGTCACGCTCGGGCACGTGCAGGTGCTGTTTGAGGACGTGGTGGATGCAGTTGCGCTTGGCCGAGAAGGCGGCGCTGCACTCCTTGCACTCGAAGGGCTTGCGGGCCTTGGGGCAGCCGCCCAGGCCGCGGCCGCAGTGTGTGCGCATGTGGATGCGGAGGGCGCGGTAGTGCTTGAGGTCCTCGCCGCACAGCCGGCACACCGTGTCTGGGGAACAGAAGGCGTCCACCATCTCGGCCGCGCTGCTGGTCACGTACTCGATGTTCTTCTCGATGTCCTTGCGTGTGGCCTTGAGGTGCTTCTTGCGTAGGTGCCGCTCGCAGTTGGCCTTGACCGTGAAGGGGTAATGGCAGATCTTGCAGATGTAGGGCCGCTCGCCGCTGTGTGTGCGCAGGTGGCGGATGAGCGCGGCCTTGTCGGCGGCGATGTAGTCGCAGATGTTGCACTGATAGGGCGAGATGCCCAGGTGGGAGCGCACGTGCGCACGCAGCACCCCCGAGAAGGCGAACACCTGGTTGCAGAAGCGGCAGGGGTAGAGCACCTTGCGCATGGCCGGCGTCTTCTTGCCGCCGGGGGCCGTCATGATGGCCTTGAGGTCCCCCTCCGTGATCTCCTGCTTGATCTTGGCCTCCATGCTCAGGGGTAGGAGGGCCTCGATGATGCTGTCCTGCTCCAGCTGTGTCTTCATCTCGGCCTGGCCCGGCAGCTCGAGGCGCGGCTGCCGCAGGAAGAGCTGTGCGGCCGTGTTCGGCTGCGCCCCCGACTGGGACTGCAGCAGGGGGGCGTCGGAGGCCGCCTCCACGGAGCCCCTGAGGAGCTTCAGCGGCGGCGGGGGCAGGCTGGGGCTGATGCAGCCCGGGGAGGCCTGCTGCGCGTTGACGAGGGGTGGAGGCGTGGAGGTAGCCACCACCGTCCGCGGTGTGACCAGGGGCTTTGGCTTCAAAGGGGGCATGTGTTTGAAAATGGCCTGTAGAGGGGCAGCGGGGGCCTTGGACAGAGGCGGAAGACTGATCTGAGGGGGGGCCGAGGCTGCCATCTTCAGGATCTGCTGGATGTCTGCCAGCTCGATGGCTGACTCCCCAGAGATGGGCTTGACCACAATACTGCTGTCAGGCTGGATGATGAAGCCCTTCTGGAAGGGCTGCAGGGACAGACGCTTCATGCTCTCCTTGGTGGCCGGGAGGACGGTGAGAGACCCGCCCAGGGAAGCAGCTTCGAAAGGAGACAGACTCAGCAAGTTGGTGCAGCCAGGGTCCTGAGGTAGCTGACACTTGAGTGCCTGGAGCTGTATTGCTTGGTTGTCATCCGGCAGCGGCTCCTCGGCCAGGGCAGGCCTGGCGTCTTCGATGTGCTGCAGGCCCAGCATGGCCAGGAAGACCTTCTGGTCGGGGGCGTCGCCAGGCGGGGCCCTGGCCTGCAGCCGTTCCCGTCCGTGGTCGGTAGTTACATGGGTCTGCTTGTGCAGGGTGAGGGAGGAGAGCATGGGGAAGGCCTTGTCACACGTGTCGCAGACGAAGCGGTGCTGCTCACTGATGCACCTGCGCAGGTTCGTTTCACACCAGGCCTGCATGGAAGCCGGGTGGGCGAAAGCAGGGGAACAGAGAGGAGCATTTAGAAACGATCGCCAAGCTGCACAGCTACCCCAGCATCCGGCCCTTCTCCACGGCACGTAGGGTGCCCACCTTCCCCTGCTCGCTAACTCCCGGACCGAGTAAGGAAACCAACTAAGCATCTTACGAATCCTATCTGCCTGATGCGTGAGGCCAATCCCCAGGATGTCTCGGCAGAGCAGCACTGAAGTACGGTTAAGTGATGACACCACAGAGGTAGGATTAATTCGCTCTTTAAAAATGGGGGCCTTGCAAGCCTAACTGATGGCGACTACCACCATCAGTGAAGAACTGGCTTCCTCTGTGACTGCGGGGGAGGAGGCTGCCTGGGAAGGGGCACCATGGGGGAGGGGGCTACATGAGCGCACACACGTGGGTACGTACACACATGGACATATGCATATGCGTGTGCACACGTGGACGTATGCACGTGGTCATGTACACGTGGAATAAGTCACTGAGTCTGGGGCTTCTGTGATGGAAGAATTTCACTGTTGATATCTTCTACCTCAATTTTTTTAAAATTGGAAAAAAAATGGGTTCCAAAGTAGTTTTAGCAGGTGTTTTATAAGCAGAGCACAAATACAGCTCAGGCTAACACTGACCCAAAATGTTTGAATAGAAGCTACAACACTAGCAATATTTAGCTGTGATATCGATATTAAAGAAATATTTTAAAAATACAAATTCAATTCACATAGGGCTGTGTGGGGTAGTGAACAATTCACAACTTTAAACCCAAATGCCCCCAAATGGGCAAAGTACCGATGAGCTACACTCATACGCCAGTTAACATGAAATTCAGCACACAAAATAAAAGGCCGCCAACCCTCGTCAACTCAACAACTCAATGAAATGGGAAGGGCCAAGCTGAATTTCAAGAGAAAGGGTCTATTAAAACAGAAAAAAAAAACCAAATGACAGCATTTTAAGGAAAGGAAGCCTCAGGTGAGGAAATTCAGTCCAGCTGTGTGGACCATGGAGGTGGCTGCCAGTCATGGGCCAATCGGAATACCTGAGAAATGCGAGGAAACTTCCTACAGGAGAAGTCGGTGAAGCCTAAGTCGTGGAAGCCGGCAGGGATGGAGGGGTTGTTCTGGATGAAGGGCCTTCCCACCGCGTCCCTGGGAAGCTGCTTGTGGACCAGCGCGTTGTGGCGCAGCAGTCCTCGGTGTGTGCGGAAGGTGACGCAGCAAATGTCACATCTGCGGGAAGAAGACACAGGACATAAGGAGGCGGCCATGCCGGGGCATCCACCTGTCCGTTAGCCGTATTGTGTTTTCTGTTGCTTCATTTCAATGGAGCAAATAAAAAGGATATGACATCAAGAAGCCAGCCAACTCACGGTGAGCAACAAAAGACTCTCCCTTTAAAAAAAAAATTTATGTCCTACCAACCTCTGGATACCCAGTCTTTGCAGACGGCACAAGTGTGAACAGAGCAGAGAGGTGGGAACCTGAGGCCACTTGCTCTTACCTGCGTTACACGATGTGCAGGGAATACTTCCCTCCCCCAGCTCCATGGATTCTGATTATCAAAAACGTTTAGAAGCCAAAAAGCACTCATTTCCACAGCAGCTGGAGCAGTCACGTCAGCATCCCTGATATGTGGCTGGGATAAAATGATAATCAAATCCTCCAGCTGAACTGGTGGCACGTGGCAGTGATTATGTATGTATTCAATTCTGCCATTATTACCATCTATCTAAGAAATAAGCATAGCTCCCGAATGCTGAGCCCACGGTAAGTGCGAGGGCACCCCACAGGGGTAGCGCACGACCCGGCAGGCGGGTGGGCATTCTCATCTTCATCTTCCAGAGGAAAACACCGAGGCTCGAAAATGTTCAGCAACATGGTGGAGGTCACACAGCCAGGAAGAAGCAAGGACAAAATGTGAACCCTGTTCACACTCCCATCCTCACCTACCAGGAAGCCATCTCTCTATCCTAGAAAGACTCTTACAAATGCGGTCCACAGAAAGACGAAAAGACTATCACGCTTCACTTCAGAGATGACTGCATACACCTGACCCGTCCTGGGCCACACGGACGTGTAACAAACACCACTTTCTAACGGTGGCTCCGTTTTCTCCATGTTTCACACCACTGCCGCCTTCCAGGTCTTCACTGAGAGCCATCTTAAAAACCAACAACCGTCAGGACATCACCCACATCCTTTAGACCTGAACTGAATACAGCGGCCATGAAAGCCCTATGTAAATGAATTAAAACGTCCTTAGTCACAGGAGCCCCGTCTCACGGGCTCAGCCGCGTCAGGCAGTGCAGGCCTGGCGCATTCCCAGGATCGCAGGAAATCCCACCGGACAGCGCCTCTTTCCAACTACTTTACACATACGAACACATCTGCCCCTCACAAAGGTCTACGGCAGGTCTTATCCCTGTCTCACAGAGAAGGAATCTGGGGCACAGAGGGGTACAGTGACCTCATTGAGCTTACACTGCACACACCTTAATGGAAACATTTTTTGCTTTGAAATTCTTCTCTGGAAATCAAAGAGATAACGGCATCACCCATGAAGCAGCTGGGCTTCACGTGTAGCGCCGGAAGACCAGTGCCAAGTATGCGCAGCTCCGCTCCCTGTGCCGGGCCGAGGCTGGCACAGCGAGCGGCGTGCTCCTGTGTCCCCACCTCCTTGACACCCCTCTCCCCCTGCTGACGCGCCCGCATCTCGCCACCGAGATTCCTGTCATCATTCAATTAAATTTAGCATGCTGGGTTCCCACGAGCCACTCAAAACACAAACCCCTTTTGAGGGACTTCTGGTTAAGCTCACCGATTGTGATAAAGGCTCTGGGCAGGGATGGCCGCAGAGAACCCAGACGCCTATAGGTATGGAAAGCTCTCACGCCGTGGGCCTGCACAGCGCAGCTTCCGTCTCTCCTCGGCCCTGCTTCCCGCAATCCCTTGCACTGTTCAGATTTTCTCTCCCTGCGCCTCTTCCTCTTCCCCTCTGTCCTGTCTGGGCCCCAAGCAGGTGAAGTGCGGGGAACCGTCTGGAAGCTGGTCTGTGCCTTCCCTGAAAGGTGAGACTAAGAGGAGGTTAAGCAAGAAAGGACAAGGGCAAAGGCAGCAGGGAGCTGCCACCCAGTGGGCCCGCAGGCATTTTCCACCTGAGGTCCATGATGACTCACTCTTCCCAAGTTAACAGTTAGCACTGACGACAGATATTTTGTGTAGAATATTTGCAAAGTGTTTATAAGTAATTTTTACCAGCGCTGGGACATTGCAACAAATACTTCAGCTCAATTCATCCTAGCAACCCAGCCAGCGTGTGATCATCCCATCACAGTGGAAGCAGAGGCCTGGGTTCTCCCTCGCTCGCCCTCAGGAGACAGCAGGGCTCACTCCGTCCGGCAGAGAAAGGGTCGTTCATCAAAGCTGGGTAAAAGGGTGGGGTGGGGGGCCCCTCATTAAAAAAAAAAAAAAAAAAATCACACACATTTAATATTTTACTCAACCTAAAACATATTCAGTCGATCCTCATTATTTGCAGATTCTGTGTTTGTGAATTTGCCTACTTGCCAAAATTTATTTGTAAACCCAAGTCAATCCTCGTGGTGTGTTCTTGGACAGGCAACGCAACAGAGAACAGAGTGGGAAGAATCTGAGTTGCCTGACGCACACGTTCCCTGCTGGGGCTGGACAAGGAGACGCTCTGCCCTCTCGTTTCAGCTCCTACTGTAAACAAGTGTCCTTTTCACTGTCTCTTTAGTGCTGCCACATTTCTAGCATTTTACTGCTTCTTCGTGATGAGTCTGATATTTAAAGTGGTCCCCAAGGGCTTCCCTGGTGGCGCAGCGGTTAAGCATCCGCCTGCCAATGCAGGGGACACGGGTTCGATCCCTGGTCCGGGAAGATCCCACGTGCGGCGGGGCAGCTAAGCCCGTGCACCACAACTACTGAGCCTGCGCTCTAGAGCCCGCGAGCCACAGCTACTGAAGCCCATGCTCCACAACAGGAGAAGCCACCGCAGTGAGACGCCTGCGCGCACCGCAACAAAGCGTAGCCCCCGCTCCCCACCACTAGAGAAAAGCCCGCGCAGTAACGAAGACCCAACGCAGCCAAAAATAAATAAATAAAATAAATAAATTTTAAAAATAAAATAAAATGGTCCCCAAGCGTAATGCTGAAGTGCCACCCAGTGTCGCCAAGAGCAAGAAGGCTGTGACATGCTTTGCGGAGAAAATACGCGTGTTAGATGAGCTCCGTTCAGGCGTGAGCTAGAGTGCGGTCGGCTGCGCGTTCATTGTTGATGAGTCAACAGTGTATACTACATAGAGTGTCTTTGAACAGAAACACACTTAATAAAACAAGGTTATGTATCAATTAGTTCATGAAAATGTGACCAGAGGCTTGCAGGAAACTAACCCTGTGTTTCCTCTAGGAACAGTGGTTCAGTGCCCACTAACTCTCTGTCTGTGGGGACTTCACGGAATGTACCTACTGTGTAACAAGACTCCACTGCACAATCAACTCGCCCATCTTTTATGGGCATCTTTGATTTCTGGTTTTAGATGCTTTCAGGTAGAGCAAGAACTTAGATTTTTGCAAACCAAACTAAAGCAGCATCCTAGGTTCTTATGATTGTTTCTCTCCACTGTTCACAGCTGTCTTGCCCACCCTAAATTTGACAGCAAAACAAACAAACAACAGCAACAACAAAAACCTGTCCAATCTGGATTATGTGCAAGTATGTCCAACTTAGTTTTCACAGACTATTCTTTAAAAAAATACAACCAATATTTCGCTGGCTTACAGAAAATTTAATTAAATTACAGCAAATAGTTACAAGTATTACTGACATAAACAGGTTGGGGAGAAATAAATACTGACCCTCGGCAGCCTGAACGTCGACTGCGGAAGGTGGGCCTGAGCAAGGGCTGCACGCTTCTTGAGCTTTTAACCTTGAGCTTCTAACTTTAGAGTTAAAACGTTTTTGAGCATTTATCCCGTATCGGCTTGCTGTTGGAGAAACGTGTGTGTGTTATGTATCTTTATGTATTTATATGCACACACATATAATGTACCAGGTACATTATAAAATATAAAAATAGAAAATTTTAAAGGATGAGTGAAGAAAAGTCCCATTATTTTGCCTTTGTGCCCCAGAGATCTTTCTGAACACCCTCCTCTTTTGAGACTATGGCATCAGTGCAGAGTCTACTGGCCATGAGTATTCCACGTGAGGGCATCACACGTGGGTTGTACAAGGGAATGGAGAGTGTCTCGGAAGATGGCGATAAGGATTACTGCACTTCTATCGTAGCCATGAATTTTCAGTAACGCTGAGTTGGCACCATTTATCTAGACATATCCATCTCCTCCTTCATTCTCTTATTCACCTTCAAACCCTTCCCATTTCTGGCATCTGGTACCAAGTCTGCGCTCCACACACACGTGGCAGAATTACCTGGCACCAACCACAGGCTGTGTCCTGCGAGGAAGGCAGGCGCGGAGCAGTGGGGGGTGGGTGCAGGGACCGGGGCGGCCCAGCTGGGAATGGGGGTTAGAGCGTGTGACCTTGGACAACTTGTTTCATCTGTATTTCAGCTGCCTGCTGTGTACAATTTCCCAAACGTGCCTGAGATAAGAATCCCCTCATGACCTTGTTAAAAACCAGATTCCTGGGGCCACTGCAGATGGACTGCAATCAGAATAAGTGGAGGAGGAACCCAGGAATCTGTACATGTGCAAGCACACCAGGTGCCTCTTACATCAGACAAGGGTGGAAAATAAATTAGTGAGAATTGAGCAAGAGGATCTCGAATTTATGAACAACTAAAGCTACAAGCCTGGGAGAGCTCATTCCCTTCCTGTTATGAGTCTCCGTTTTCTTTCTCATCTGTATGTGGGGATCTTTAGAGTTACTGTGAATAACAGGTAACCAAATGCTCGGAGAACTGCAAGGTGCTAGACCAAATTTAACCATTATTTTATAGCGCTAGGTACAAAAAAAAATCAGGAATAACCCATTTCCTGGCAATTACGGCAAACACAAAAATGCAGAAAAAATGGAATTTTAATTTCCAAAGGATGTATTTCTCTCCTTTTGCTCTCGAGAACGTCACAGAGCAGCAGAACTTCTCCACTGCTGCTGTTTAATCTGGAGACTCACTGGGAGAAACGTGTGTTCTCTCTAGTCCTGCTTCTGCCCTGCACCCCGCTTCCTCATCACCCCCATTCCCTCTGGAGCCGCAGCCTGCGCGCACATGCACTCAGTGCCCCCTGATGCCGTGAAACGGGCCCTCCATCCACCACGTCCCACCTCTGTTTCCACAGGGTTTCAATGGAGGTGCTCCTATTTCACTTCTGAAAGGATACAGACTATCATCTCACAAACAAACTTCTTGAAAAGTGGCAGAGAAAATAAAAATCTGCCTTGCAATCAGAAGCACATTAAGAGGCTGGTTAAAAAGAAGGAAAGAACCCTCGTGGGAAAAAACACTGCCCCCCATCTCACACTTGGACCTCTATCTGCGGACAGACTTTAAATGAAGCCGTCGTGGAAAACTGTCACCCAGAGACGTTTAGATTGCCTTTGTCAGGCAGAGACGCTCGGTTCCTCCTGAGGCCCAGTGGAGGTCACTGCACATCTGCAGGTGATGCTGCTGGCTGCTGCGCGGGGGCTATCTGCTAACCTCGCTTCGGTCTGTCACCTTCATTAAGGCCACAGCCGTCGCTCGGGTGGGTCCCCACCACTCTTCCCCTCGACCCCAGCTTGGGGGATCTTTCAACCCTACCAGGAACTCGTGAACAGCACACTGTAAAATATTTAGATGGAGTGGAACTGTACTTAGAGTCACAGCAGAGTGACTGGAGGATGATTTCATTTTGCAAGTGATCTGACGACGTGCCAGGGGGAAATTTTACAGATCCGAGAGGCTGCTTTCGGATTTTCTGGCAATGGAGATGGCCTTAAGTTGCAAAGTGAGGGTAACTTTTCCAAATGGAAACTAACTTTCGCTGTCAGTAAGATAAATGCATTTAATGGGGGAAAGTGTATCTAGCTGTAGGGTTTAAAGAAGCTAATAACATTCCACCCACTCTTCTACGAACAAAACTTTCCTTTTTTCTTTTTAAATCACATACTCAAATAGATTACCGTAAAGAAAACAAAAATTCATCATTTGAAAGAACTCTAAAGGGCAATTTAAGTAATGGCGAGCTTACTTACGAAACACAGGGGCGAATGCCAACTTGGACATGCGTCCACCCTGCCTGCCCTTGGCTTACGGAAGGATGGTCACCTACCTGTGGGCCCCAAATCGTTCTGCTCACAGAAACAGTGTTGCTGTGCCCAAGGGTGTTCACCAGAGCCCACTTCACCCAGAAAACACTTGAATCCCAGCACGTGTTAGCAAATGCTTCTATGAGAAAGGAAGCACGTTTAGTTCAGAGTGCTGGAAGAGCGTCCTGCTCCCCTAACTGCAGGGTTCCACCTCCCTCAGGGCGGCTCTATTCCGGGGCAGGGGCTCCAGCACTTCAGTTTACTCGCGGTAGGTGGTAAGGGAAGAGCTGAGGTTTGGGGCCGTGCAGGGTTGGAACTTCTGGAAGCGGAGGGGAAAAGCAGCTGTCTGCAGCTTACCTGCTCTGCCTGCTGTGGCAGCACCTGCAGTGTCACCGAGGGGGCTTGGGGAGGTGTGAAGCAGAGAGAGGAGGGGCTGGGAGGGGAGTCCCAGGGGAGGGAAATGCCCCCCAGCAGCAGGCAGGGGAGTGAGCCGAGTTTCCACCGTGGCCCCCGGTATACAAAAGAACAGATGGCAGGACTGGGGGCTGCCAGTGCTGGGGCTGGAGGGAGGCACTGTGATCCCAGGGCACCTTCACCATGTGCTTGACCTGCAGCCTGCCCCGTCCCTTCTCCTTCAGAAGTCAAACAGACTCACACAGTCTCTCAGCACACGGGCTCTGGCCTTGACGCTGGCCTCGCCGGAAGAGCACACTGTGAACGTGGTCAGAGCAGGCTGACTTCCGTGAGAGCGGCAAACTGCACTGATCTTGAAGCTACCCTGCCGGCCACAGCGCAGGCCAGGGATGGGCCAGGCAGCTCCGGGAGGCCCAGGAAGTACTCTCCTTTGTGAGCTGGGGCTTTGTCCTTTCAGTTCTCAGAGGGCTTCAATGCAAATGAATGATGTTCTGGTTCATGCCCAGATCCACGACTAGTCTCAAAAAAACAAACATCAGGATCTTAAAGTGACTGAATCGAGGACTGACACGTACCACGGCACACCCAGTGGGGCAGGGCACCATGGAAGCCGTTCTTTACAACACATGCCCTTCTTTCTTATTTACTTTTTAGAAGAAAACTTCAGAGTTCTGGGCTGGGGTAGGAATGTGCTATGATACACGTGCTATAATGGCGTGGGCACTGTGCAGGAAAGTAGGGGTACAGGAAGAAGCTGTCAACAGAGCAGCTCACAGTAGGGCTGACAGTGACTTAGCAGGACTAACTCTCACAATTAAAGGCATCAGCCATGAAACAAGGAACGTGTAACCACTAACCAGAGTGGGTTTCCCAACTAACCTTCCTGAAGGATCTACAATGGAGGGGAGCTCACACACACACACACACACACAGAAGACTGAGTCAAACCAAGGTAAATGTGGAGGCAATATCACCAGCAAAAGCACCTACAGAAATGAAAACAAGGCCACCAAAAAGCTTTTAAAAAAAATTTTTTTAAGCCTCGTGGCTAAGCAATTCTGGGACTAACTCCTCCCAGGGTTTGCTACAGTAATACTGTATCATCTGGTGACCCCTTACTTCCACGTTGTTCTATCATGTCTCCCAGTTAAGGGACAGACAGACGACCCCCACTGCCACAAGAAAGGGTTAAAAAAATTTTTTTCACTGTGCTAGACATATTTTTGAAAGACTGCTTTGCCAAATTTCAAACATCAGGAAACACATTTCTTTAGAATCTCAGGTTTCCCCAACAATCTAAGGGAAATGATGTGTGGTTCTAGAATTTAAACGTCTCAGGGCCTTTCAAGCTTCTAATCGTCTGGGTTTCTGTACAGTTGGATCACAGCGTTTGCGAGGCAGGGCTCAAACCAAACGTAAACAGCCACTCAGTTACCCAATCTTTACAAAAGCAAAATCAGATAAAAGCGGCTATTTACAACGATAAAGACTAAAGGCCAAACTGCTTTCATGTTCTCCGTCAAGGAAATGGTACCTGGAGAAGCCCCGGAATTTGCTTCCTTCTCTAGTTTACTGGAATGGGATTCCCAGAGAGCGACACGAACCCATAATTGTAAGTGTCGCAAGGGTGAAAATATTAAAAACAACACATGTTCTAAATAGTAGTATCAGAAGTAAATGGTCATTGATTGTTTGTTACAGTCTGGGGACTGTGGATGCTCCCTTCATCCTCACACGGCCCCTAAGTCCATTTTCCAAGACGGGGAAACTGAGTCCAAGGTCACGGAGATGCCAGGCCCCGGTCAGGCTGCAGCCGGCACCCTCACCACCCCTCTGCTGCAGCTGCTGCGCTGTGTGTTCAGAGGATGGTTACTGCAGGTGTCCCAGCTCCTCTACAGACCACGTCACATCCTTAATGCCTGGGCCCTGGACAGCGGCTCGACTGGGAGTCCTCCCAACACTCCCCGAGCAGCAGAGGCCCGGCCCTGTCGCCAGAACCTGGGAAATACCTTGCTGAGAAAGCGGCAGTCAGCCTGGCTGCCTCCTTGAGATACTGAATTTCTTGCTCATTACAGTGTTTTATCGAGGGACTGACATTCCTTTTTAAAGAGATTCCATGCTTCATTTTCTCTGTTCTGTCTACGGAGGCAAGAGGGGCGAGTGCAAACAGCTTCTCGTCAGAGCCCCGCCTGGTTCAGACACTCCTCTCCCCTGGTGCCCCCCCTCCCTGCCCTCCCCCGCTTCCCAGCCGCAGAGCTGACAGCCAACAGCTGCACTAATCTCTCCCAGTTGCTGGGAGCAACAGTGATGGCCCGTGAGAGGGCCCTGGCCAGGGGCAGCCTGCCCTCCCCACGCCCAGGAATCCACCGGGCTGCACACTGTGTCCTGACACCCTGCTAGGTGTCCTGACACCCTGCTAGGTCTGTTCGACCGAAGCAACGCAGCGGGAAGCTGGGCAGGTCCAGGGACTGCCCAACGGGCGGCTGGGGTGAGCCCAGAAGCCGGCGGCAGTGTCCACTCCGCCTGGCTAAGAGGTCCCTGGGCAGGGTGGGGAGGGGCCGCCCGGACAGAGGCCTCCAGCTTCCGGCCCGTCAGGGGGCGGATCTTCTCCTCCCTCAGCCCCCAGCATCGTTTTAAATCTGCCCTCCACCTGGCTGAGCCTCAGACCCCTGGGGCTCTTATACGAGATGCTGAAGAGTATTTTGTTATATCCTCTCCCTATTTTTAGGATGACATTTAACAAGTGTGGGACCAGCGCCATGTCAGTCAGTCTTAGGGTCTCTCTGCAGGTGACGGGAGTGTGTAGAGGGGGGATGGGGTGCAGGGCAGGCAGTCGAACGTTCCTTGGAACACTTGAGGATCCAGAAGAAGGTCCTGGTGACTCTCCCCACCTCTAGCAGCCCGCCCTCCATGCCTGTGGGCAGCTGCCCTCCCCTCCGTGCCGCTGCGTGCCCGCAGAGCCCACTCGGGTCCCCACCTCCCAACGCCCCATGTAGATTTAAGGGCATCACCATAACATTTTCCTCACAGACAACTAGGATTGGTGACTGGACTGGACTGAGGAGGGCCTGCCCCGGGCAAGCGCCCCAGCACCCAGTGTAAAATGCCGTGGGAAGCTTTCCGCCAGCCTGTCCGGCTCCCTGGTTCCCTCTGCTTGGACAACAGGCTGCTGGCCCGTCTGGCCCTGAACTGACCCACTTCACTCTGTTATAATCGCTCTTGCTCTTTTGCTGACGGCCCTCGAGGGGCCCTGTCTCCACTGTCACTGCTTTTTTCTTAAGTCTGGTCATGGGCCTGGCACACAACAAGCACTCATTCATTTGCCGGATACATTTTAGCTGAACTAATTTAAAAATTATTTATTACCCGATCTCCTTTAATCAAGAAGCCACATAAGATTATACAATAACTTCTGCCGAATTTCGCCCCCAGCTGCAGCCACAGTGCCACCGAGACTACCCAGAGGTCCCCCCAGCCCAGCCCAGCCCCCATTAGCCAGAGACTAGTCATTCAGACACAACATGGGGAGGGGGGCGGGGTCTGAGACAAAGCCCCCCCAGCTACAGGTGGGCTTGTCCTAGGCTCGCACCTACACGTGGGCTGCTGGGGACTTGGAACGTGCCTCTTCCAATTGAAATGGGCTGTGATCATGCCCCACACACCAGATGGCAAAGACTGTATGAGAACGAGAATGTAAATCACATCCTGACGATTTCTGTACTGACATTATATTTTGGATATATTAGTAGACCAGCAAAGCATGATCAATTTCGCTCTTTCTTCTTCCTTTTTTAGAATGTGGCTACTAGAAAACTTAAGGTGGCCCTTGTGGCTCTCCTCCTGTTTGCATTGGTGGGTGCTGACCCGGACTCCCCCCCCCAGCTAACTTTACTCAGGGCAGCGGACGGCCCGTTACTCTGTTCTATTCTTATAGCCAGGCACGATATCCAACACCCAGACACCCTCACACAGGGAGGTCCTCTCTGCATCCACCTGCTCACTGAACACTCTGTCACCTCCAGTCCCAAGTGCCAGCTCCCAAAAAGCCTCTGCTTCTCCCGTCTGGGGGTGCTGTACAGAAGGGCCAATTCACCGCGGGTCTGGTCACGCCAGGGCGAAAACAAACCCGACACTCGGAGCCAGAATCACTACAGTGGTTTGCGTCTTCCTTTTGCTCTACGCTTACACTTCGTTAACTTGAAACACAAGGCACTGCAGGAGAATGGCCTCGGCGTTTACATGAGTTTGGATTTCCAATGCTTTTTATTAAGGAACAACGGGCACCTTGCCAGCTTTGGGGGTGGGCGGTAAGGGCAGGAGAGGGAGAGAAAGAAGCCAACAGCTGTTTCGAGTTACAATCTTTCTGTCTAAACTGGTAGCATCCCACTGTGGCTCTGCTGCCTTTGGGGCTTGCAGATGGAGCTGGTGCCTAGCTTAGCTCTGGGTTGACGAGCGGTCTCTCCCGCCAGCTACTGTCACAGCTCACTGCCTGGCTGGGCCCTGCCGGCTCAGGCCTGTCCCCCGGCATCCCCGATAGCAGGCCATTACGTGGAGGGCAGAGCAGAGGGCAGAGAAGGGAAACTAACTCTGTTCTGCGATTAACTCCTTTGCTTCCCAGACACAAGACCCACCCACACAGCAACAGCCGCCAGACAGGGGATGGCACGCTTGCCCCCCACCATATGCAAGGCAACCTCTTCTCACGCCACTGCCGGGATGGGACGAGACCCCCACCAGGCTCAGAACTCCTCCAGTCCCCCCTCCCCAAACAAAGGATGCTATTACCAAGGGGGCAAGGGAGGACCTGAGGTTTAACTTCACAGCCTTGGAGTCACGGCAAGTGAATTATGCACCAAATCACGTACAACGGTGAACTAGTGTCCAAGGCGATTCCCGTCTCCATGTTCTCTGAGTAGCCAGCCCAGCCTGCCCCCAGATTAGGTGCTTGTCCAGAAGGCCCCACTCCAGGAGCACCCACGCCCTGGTGCCGGCCAGCACTAAAGAAGGGGACACCTGATCTTCCTCTGTCATTGCTATACACTGTGCTTGTGCAGGCTCCAGCTGCCCAGAAATCTCTCTTGAGAGTTATTTTCCCCGTCGGACAGAATCATCTAGAAGAGGGTAAATGGGCAGTTCCTAAGATGGTATCCGATCACAGAATAAAACACAAAGTGAAAGAAGAGCTAGGCAGGAGCCCCGGGAGGAGCAGTGTGTGGACTCAGGTGCCCTGCAGTGCCGGCTCAGAAGTGCTGACGGGGGTCGGAGGGTTGGGGGTCGGAGGGTTGGGGGTCGGAGGGTTGGGGGTCGCAGCTGCTGTTCCTGCCTCTGCCCACAGCTCCCCACGTGAGGTTTGTCTGGTAACTTCACCTCCGCTTGCTCAGGTCCCGCATCTAGAGAACTATTTCAATAGTTACCACCCACCACCAGCCCGCATCCTGGGATGCTATGGACGCTAATGAAACCATGAAGTCAAGTTCCTGAATCTCTCAGAACGACAGGGCCTACAAAAGGAAGAGCCAAGTGCTTTTTCCTGGTAGACAGAGGACAACTGTTAAGAGGCAGGTTTCAGAGTCACAGGATGTCAGGCCTGAAAGGGAACACAAGGACGATCTGGTCCAGCTCTCCTTCAAGGTTCAGGTGCAGCTGGCCCAGGCCCCATGCGAGCAGAGGCGGGACAGGGACCCAGGGTCCTGACCACCAGTCCATGCCTGCCCGTCACATCCAGGAGTCCCCAAGATGGGGCAGTCACCTAAAGACATGTTCTAGCACTTCAGCTGCTCAGAGTTTAATCTCTCCATATATTCTTTTTTCCCTCTAATGGAAAAATGTCAAGTTAATGTGATTAAGGATAATGATTATTTGACACGACTTTATGTTCGTGGACAATTAGGCTTTTCCCCCAACACAAACATGTTTAGCTGCCTCAGACCTTTTCACTCCCAAGTCACAACCAAACATGTGCCCCCAAGAAGGAAATGTGGTCCATGTATTGGTGAGTCAGACAAACAGATGTCCAGATTTCTACACTCCCAAGCTGTCTTCTGAAACCCAAAGCTGCAACCACGTATGCACTGGCCTCTGCTCTGGGAACCTTCAGCTGTGCCTCTCAGGACGTGCTACTTTCAAGTTTCACAATACCAGAGGCTCCCCTACAGCGCCTTAAAAATGATACAGTAGCAGTTTCAGAGAGGAAGAGGGTACCTGCTTAGCAGGAACAAAGGGCTTTCTGCCTGATAAAACCGCGGGGAAGAAGGTCGGGGAGGAAAGCCGAGCTCCCCCCAGCCCAGCCCCAGATTCTGCCGGAGGTCCGCCTGGGACCACGAGCACCAGGAAAACCTCGTGGCGCCTGGACCAGTGGAACCATCACCTTTGCTGCTACTGCGCAGGCTTCACTCGGGTCCCGTGTCCTGCCCCCAAATGTTTTCCTAGGTTTCTGTGCTACCAGCCCGTTCCAGACACCCACGAGCACCTGATCTGCCCTCCCCGTCCTTATCACACACACGGGCACAGCGAACGACCACTTGGGCTGCAACACCTTCCGTGAAGAAAATGTGTCTGCTGCCCAAAGCCCGGTGCTAGGAGGCTACCCGTGGGCGGGGGCTCATGGGGATCGCCCGGGGGCCCTGCCAGGACTGCAGGAAGCACCGTGACCCTGGTGAATCCTCCTGGGGCTGCAGCCACCTGCTCTGACCCCTCTCAGCCCCACTTCCACCCCCGCAAGCACTCTGATCGGCCTCACTAATGGCCTCACAGCCCAGGCTGGAGTAACAGGAGGTAAGCTGCATCACACATCACAAGGAAGAGCCCCCAGAGCACAAGCCTGCCCCAGTCTCTCTCCTACCTTAGCGGGTTATCTGAGTGGGTCTCCATGTGGGTCTCCAGCCCGTACTTGCACACGAACTCCTTGAAACACAGTGGGCAGTGAAACACTTCATCAGCTTTCTTCTCCATGTCACCCAACTGCCTGTCCTCTACCATCTTAGGGGAAAGAAGAAACATTAAGTCACAAGGGAGGGCTCCCACATGGTTTGTTTCAGAGAAGCCGACACTAAATCCAGAATCTGAAAGGAAAAGGACTCCCCTCCCTCCTAGGCATTAAGGATGCTACTGACCAACGCTTCATGTAACAAAACCTCACCGAAGACCAGCACCCACCCACCCACCCTGAACCCACTCATCCATTCAACAAATATTCACGGAGCACCTAGTACCCGCCAGGCACTGGGAATAAAAGAGTGAGGACAAAAAAGTCCCTAATACTTAGTAGAATCTTCCATTCTAGCTGGAGAAACAAAACACCCCGGGAACAATGAAACAAGCTCCTCAAATCATCAGTGGGCTCAGCCGGGGGGCTCTTCCTTCCACAAAGGAAGAGCAAGCAGGAACTCTTTTCTCCAGAGACCTTATGAAACAGTGCAGGGAAACAGAGGTTCGAAGCTTGGGAAGGGTGTCCGCCAAGCCCCCAGACTGCAAAAAGAACGGCCGGAGGGATTTCTGCCAAGAGTCCCCGGGCAGGCACATCTATGCTGGGGGCAGAGAGGACCTTTTTAGCAGGCGCGGGGTCTTCCTTCTCTGACTCTGTATCGTGACTCAGTTTCCTTTTGGAGGACAGCCGCCTGCGCTTCAGTGGGGACGGAGGGGCTGTAGCTGTAGCGCTGCTGGGGTCCTTCTCATGAATCTTCATATGTCTGGAAAGAACAAACACACAGACAATGTGATTTAGCAAAAACTGAGTTGGTTTATTTTAAATGTTTTATATTTTCTGTTTGGGCACTGGTAGTTAAATTTTCCTTAGTTAAGAGAAACGGGGTATAATTTATAGAGTGACTTCTTTTTAAAAACCTTATAATCTCCTTGAACCCCTCGTGAAGCTCTCACAACGAAGTGCTATCCAAAAACGTGGCTCAGTGCCTTGCTGTCTGTTGGAAGATATTCATGAACTTCACTGGCACTAATGAGATAAAAACAAACTATTTGATGATCTGTTCTACTTATTCAGACAAGCTGTACTATTTTAGGGCACATAACTCTATAGACAAAAGAAGTCCCAGGTACCACTAGTTCACAAACCAAGAAACCACTCTGTGGTCCCAGAACCCACCCCCTGTCTACCAGGAGAATGTGTTCTCTCTCTTCTGCCTCTGGAAGCACATTGGGGGTCAAATTTGAGAAGTGATGACCGAGCACATGTCTGAAGTGCCTGAGACCTGAAAGCCTGCCCATGTTCTCCAAGGCCTTACGTGGATTTGCAGATCACGAGTAGCTGGGACAACAGGGTAAGTTACATGTTGCAGCCCTGACATCTACAGGGCCAGGAATACACATACAAGAAAGTATTACGTTAGTATGCATATGTCTGTTCCAAAAAAAAGAGTTCTACAGGTGACGTGACTTAAGTGACCTTACATTATCAAGCTCTAAAACAAACATTCTAGGAACCAGGTGCCAAGAGCTACAGGGAAAGAAAGAATGGCATTACAAAAAGATAGTCTCAATTTCCTTGCTTTGTGACATTAAAGGTTTACTTTTCCTAATGACCATCATCACGGGCATCGTCGTCTCTGGCTGGGGTTAAACTGCGCCAGATGTGGGAATGTAGCCACAGCTTTTTATAAATAACCCTCTGATGGGATTATCTTACTGGAGATGTTCTCAGGGATGGGAAAAGACAGCAAGTTTTCATAAACGATCCTGTCAGACTCCTAAAAAGAAGTTCTGCTCAGCTCAGGCTCACATTTTGCTGCACCTCCTGTACAGGAGACAGGCTGGGGATAAAAGGGCTGAGAAGCTCATGAACCACAAGCAGCAACAATTCAGGCTCTCAGGCCAATGATTCAACGAGACGGCTAGGTAACACCTTTCCCACTCACAACCTCTGCCCCCAGATACCCGTGAGTCCTCTTTCTATGAGTGTGTGGAGGTAAGAGCTAGGATTTCCCTCGTTCTGGCCCTACAGACATACTCTAGAAGGTGGAGGGGTCCCCACATCAGCCCGTGACCACACTAGCCTCTGCCCGAAGAGCACCAGCCCAGTCATCCACCAGTAGGCAAGATGTGGCCTAACCTCTGAGAAATGGGATTCAGGGAAGGAGGCTCAGGCCAGCCCTCTGTTCTCTTAGGGGGAATCAGTGTGGTGACTCAGAAAGATCTAGTAGGAGAAAATGGAAAAGAATCACAGACGACCATCATGCCCACATCCACATAATTCCTTGCTTAGACTATTAGGGGAGGATGCTTTATTATTAGTTCCTGCTCACCTAAAGCCTTGAGAAAGTTAATGAAGACAAATAGCCTTGTTCTATATGTACCCCATCTATTTCAAGGCGATTGGGAGTTAAGGAGACCACCATTTAATATCAGTGTTTGGAGAAAAAAAGAAAGGCTGGCAAGTTTCTTTTGACATTTATTGTATGGCACGTTCCAATTTTAGAAATGTAAAAAAAATTTTTAGGCATCTAAGAATTGACGAAGTATGATAATACTATGGGATGTAAATTAGTACCAAACCCATCCTTTCAAGAAATCACTCAAAATGAATTTTAAAAACGAATATCCTGGAGGAGATGAGGAAGATGGCAGAAGAGTAAGACGCGGAGATCAGCTTCCTCTCCACAGATACATCGGAAATACATCTACACGAGGAACTGCTCCTACAGAACACCCACCGAACGCTGGCAGAAGACCTCAGACCTCCCAAAAGGCAAGAAACTCCCCACGTACCTGGGTAGGGCAAAAGACAAAAGAAAAAACAGAGACAAAAGAATAGGGACGGGCCCTGCACCAGTGGGAGGGAGGGAGCTGTGAAGGAGGAAAGGTTTCCACACACTAGAAGCCCCTTCGCGGGCGGAGACTGAGGGCGGCGGATACGGGGAGCTTCGGAGCCACGGAGGAGAGCGCAGCCACAGGGGTGCGGAGGGCAAAGCGGAGAGATTCCCGCATAGAGGATCGGTGCCGACCGGCGCTCACCAGCCCGAGAGGCTCCTCTGCTCAGCCGCGGCGGGCGGGGGGCCGGGCTGGGAGCTGTGGCTCGGGCTTCGGTCGGATCGCAGGGAGAGGACTGGGGTTGGCGGCGTGAACACAGCCTGAAGGGGTTAGTGCGCCACGGCTGGCCGGGAGGGAGTCCGGGAGAAGTCTGGAGCTGCCGAAGAGGCAAGAGACTTTTTCTTGCCTCTTTGTTTCCTGGTGCGCGAGGAGCGGGGATTAAGCGCGCCGCGTACAGGAGCTCCAGAGACGGGCGCGAGCCGCGGCGATCAGCGTGGACCCCAGAGACTGGCATTATGAGACGCTAAGGCCGCTGCTGCCGCCACCAAGAAGCCTGTGTGCGAGCACAGGTCACTCTCCACACCGCCCCTCCCGGGAGCCTGTGCAGCCCGCCACCGCCAGGGTCCCGGGATCCAGGGACAACATCCCCGGGAGAACGCACGGCGCGCCTCAGGCTGGTGCAACGTCACGCCGGCCTCTG
>NW_021145746.1:0-2193 GCF_002837175.3 Physeter macrocephalus | reverse complement strand
CCGTATCCCTCCCTCCCCCCGGCCTGAGGGAGCCAGAGCCCCCGAATCAGCGGCTCCTTTAACCCCGTCCTGTCTGACCGAAGGGCAGACGCCCTCAGGCGACCTACACGCAGAGGCGGGGCCAAATCCAGAGCTGAACCCCGGGAGCTGTGCGAACAGAGAAGAGAAAGGGAAATCTCTCCCAGCAGCCTCAGCAGCAGCGGATTAAATCTCCGCAATCAACTTGATGTACCCTGCATCTGTGGAAAACCTGAATACACAACGAATCATCCCAAATTGAGGAGGTGGACTTTGGGAGCAAGATATATTATTTTTTCCCCTTTTCCTCTTTTTCTGTGTATGTGTATGCTTCTGTGTGAGATTTTGTCTGTAAAGCTTTGCTTTCACCATTTGGCCTAGGGTTCTGTCTGTCCGTTTTTTTTTTATACTTAAAAAAATTTTTTTCTTAATAATTTTTTATTTTAATAACTTTATTTTATCTTCCTTCTCCTTCGTCTTCTCCTTCTTCTTCCTTTTAATCTGAGCCGTGTGGATGAAAGGCTCTTGGTGGTCAGCCAGGAGTCAGTGCTGTGCCTCTGAGGTGGGAGAGCCAACTTCAGGACACTGGTCCACAAGAGACCTCCCAGATCCACGTAACATTAAATGGCGAAAATCTCCCACAAACACAGTAAGATAAGCAAAATGAGAAGACAGAAAAACACACAGCAGATGAAGGAGCAAGATAAAAACCCACCTGACCTAACAAATGAAGAGGAAATGGGCAGCCTACCTGAAAAAGAATTCAGAATGACAGTAAAGATGATCCAAAATCTTGGAAAGAGAATAGAGAAAATGCAAGAAACATTTAACAAGGACCTAGAAGAACTAAAGAGGAAACAAGCAATGATGAAAAACACAACAAATGAAATTAAAAATACTCTAGATGGAATCAGCAGCAGAATAACTGAGGCAGAAGAACGGGTAAGTGACCAGGAAGATAAAATAGTGGAAATAACTACTGCAGAGCAGAATAAAGAAAAAAGAATGAAAGAGAAATATATGATAAGGAAAATATTTAAATTTCTCTGTTTGAGAGCATGGACTCTTTAATAAAACGAAAAAAGTGATGATGGCATCAGTTTGTTTGGAGTACATGCTTTGAATACTTAGTAAGATAGAATTACATTTAAGCCAATTAAAATCCCCTCCTAATAAAAATCAGTTGCTCTATCAATCAGATGATGGGAATAAAAATCATATATATATGTCAACATAAATCTGCCTTTTTAAGTGAATTTTGGAAAAATTAATAATTGCAAGTAAAGCAAACAAGAAATAAACATGCTATTTTTAAATTTTCTATTAAATACAAGTATTCCCAAAAGAATTAATGACTTATGACATAGATGTTCTGGGGTGTAATGCCACTCTGAGTTTTCAGTGACCACCACACAGGATGCCAGTCGTTACTCTCCTCATGCAAGGTTCTTTTATGACTTTGGGAAAAGGAAAATACTTATCAGAAAAATGCTCAAGTGATTTTAATACAAATCTAATGAAGAAGAGCACATGTGTGTTTTTATTAGGTATGGGTGCTAGCCGGCATCATGGTACCTGATCATTAAACCTGTTAACACTTCCTCTGTTTATTTACTGCATAAATGCTTTCAAGTCTTTTATTACCTTCTCCCAGAAAGAATGAGGATTTGATCCTGCTCTTCTGCTGAGTTGTCTTTTCATGTCAACAGCAAGCAACTGTGCGATGTGATGTATTCCTCATTGTCTATGGTACCCGGCAATGCGATTGAACTTGTCAGAGGGGGTGTACCTTCAGAAAAGCTGTGCTCTTGGAAGAAGGCACCTGATTTTGTTATATCTGCCACTTTTAATGTGTATGCCTTGAAGGATAATATTTTAAAAATACACTTTCATCATTCAGACACATAGATTTATCAGATTTAAAAAAAAATTTAGTATTGTCTATAAAAAATTTTAAGTAAGCTTATAGACAATGTTTGTCTGGAACTATAACAAGAGACAAAGAAGGACACTATATAATGATCAAGGGATCGATCCATGAAGAAGATATAACAATTGTAAATATTTATGCACCCAACATAGGAGCACCTCAATACATAAGGCAAATACTAACAGCCGTAAAAGGGGAAATCGACAGTAACACAATCATAGTAGGGGACTTTACCACCCCACTTT
>NW_021145745.1:23320-57153 GCF_002837175.3 Physeter macrocephalus | reverse complement strand
ATGGCTCACGGGCCCAGCCGCTCCGCGGCACGTGGGATCCTCCCAGACCGGGGCGCGAACCCGGTTCCCCTGCATAGGCAGGCGGACGCGCAACCACTGCGCCACCAGGGAAGCCCGGGGCTTTCCCTTTTATTTGTGCTTTTGATGTTCTTTCCACTTTGATAAAACATCACTGATTGATGGTAATAACACATTTTGGAAACTTGACCACCCTTAGAAAACGGCACAAAAAGTTTTACTTCAAGGATATACAGTGGGAAAAGCTGCAGCCTTGCCTTAGTCCTCGCAGTCTCTTAGCCCCTTCTTCATTATCTTTTATGCCATCTATTTGTCTCTGTAACACAATAATTTGCATTTTCTTTACACCACCAAATTATGGGCTTCTTGAGGATAGCAATTTGTGCCTTAATTTTGTTTGACTCCCTCTAGTGGCCAGCCAAGACTTGGCATGTCACAGATGTTCAAAATATTCCTTTGATGGGGGGGGGGGAGTATATTTCAGGGGCTGTGTGGGAACCCAGGTCCTCTCAGAGATGTGCAATGACAAATCTTGATCCAACTGACTCCCATTACCCTTTTATAGTGGAAAACTTCAAACGTCTACAAAAGTGGAAGGATCATACACTGAGCTTCTGTGTGATCTCATCCAGTTCAACAGTTGTGAACACTTTATCAATTTTTCCTCTTCCTCCTCCTCCCTCCCCACACTGCAACCCTCCTGGATTACCCTGAAGTAAATCCAAGACATTACAGCATTTCATACCCTTGGATTTTTGATGATGAGTTTACCTCCGAATCCACTGAAAAGGGCATGTTTTCAGGAAGGTGGGCTTGCTGGGAAGCTGTGTAACAGACGTGCCAGTGACCTGCCTACCTTGTTCTGCTTGGACCTTGAGCAGGTTGGCTCTCTGGCTCACCTATCTGTCACCTGAGGAGCTTGGCCTAGGTAATCCATGAGCTTCCTTCCAACTTTTACTTTGTTCAAGCTCAGGTCTGCCTTTTAGTCTAATGTGGTAGTTCTCAAATTGTAGTTGCTGGACCAGCAGCTTTGGCATCACCAGGGAACTTGAAAAAATGCAGATTCTCAGGCCCCATACCCAGCCGTACTCAGAAGCTCTGGGAAGGGGGAGATTTGTCAATAATTTGTGGTTTAATAAGCCCTCCAGCTGATTCTGATGAACAGCCAAGCTTGAGAACCACTAATCTGTGAAAGTAGACAAGAGGTCTATAAGCTCTTTAAAAAAAAAAAAACGAACAGGGGACTTCCCTGGTGGTCCAGTGGTAAATAATCTGCCTTACAATTCAGGGGACAACGGTTAGATCCCTGGTCAGGGAACTAAGATCCTATGTTTCAGGGCAACTAAGCCCGCATGCCACAACTACTGAGCTCACGCGCTGCAAACTGTAGACCCCGTGCGCCCTGGAGCCTGCGCGCCGCAACTAGAGAGAGAAAACCCACACGCCACAGCTAGAGAGAAGCCCTCACGCTGCAACGAAGATCCCGCGTGCCGCAACTAAGACCTGACAGAGCCAAAAAGTAAATTAATTTAAAAAAAAAAAAAAGAAGGAAACCCTACTGGAAATTGTGCATTTACCCATCTTCGAGTTTGGTAAGTCAGTACAATGTCAGCTTCTTCCCTTTGTGCAGAATGAGACCAATGGTGGAGTGACTGTGAGATCTTTTGTTGATCAGGAACTCTGATTGATAGTTACAGTTCTTGACTCAAAAAGATTTGGGAAAGAAATGATTAGATAAAATGTTTCTGAACTGAAGTATACGTGGGCAATTTTCATTAAAAAAAAAAAAAGAAAAGGTCGAGAACCACTTCATGGGACACACCACATTTGTAATTACATATTTATTTGTTTGATGTCTTATCTCCCCCGTGGCACATGGTAAGTGCTGTGAAGGGTCAAGTCTGCTTTGCTCACCGTCCTGCCCGGCACCTAGGACAATGGCTGGTCCATAGTATGTGTTTAGTAAATATTTGAGGAACGAATGAGCTTTGTTCTTTAGGGAACTTACAGAACTCTGGACAGAGCCAAGCCTAATACTGGTAGAAACAATTAGAGAACAATTAAGTGTTCTATTTTGAGGTCTTGACTACAGTGTAGGAGAATTTGAGCCAGAAGTTCAGTTAATTTTATATTTGTCACATAAAAGTATCTATTATGTACTTAGCAATATCTTGGCCTCTGGGGAGAAGTATGGAAGGCAATACAAGAAAAGAGTAAAACAAGGAGCTTGTGCTAATACGACTATTTCATTGGTTGGTAACTACCTTGCATTCCAGTGCTTTCAGGCACAAGAGTTAGCCAAATAATAATAATTATTAGAGCCACCGCAATCCTTGGGAATCTACCAAGTAAAAAGTATTTTATGAGAATCGCCTAAATAGCTGATCCCTGACATGAGCTTATTGGTAAGTTTTGAAATTTTGTATTTTAACAAAATAAAAACTCATTGTTACCTTCATTTGTAAAAATTAAAAATGAAGTTAGAAAGTTGTTTCCAAAATTTAAAAATCTTCACACATCATGGTCTGTAAAGGTAACACGAGTTTTAGCATCATTTATTTAATACATACCTATTTATTGAGTATGTACCATGTGCCAAGTACTTGTCTAAGTGCTGGAGATAACAGCAGTGAACAAACCAGGCAATTCCTGCCCTCCTGGAACTTACATTCTAGCAGTAAGATTGGCAGTGAACCTCTGTGCTGTAAGTGGTTTTCATTTTCATAGACAATATGGTAAAGATTCTATTATCTAAGGTCACAATCTGGCCATATATAAGCTGTAATATGTTGCAATCCATGGAGACCAAGCAGACAGGTGTGGGCATTCCTGCCAACCCCTCTGAGCTGTGAGATGCCCACTCTTTCCTCATGATACCTTTCCTACCCTATGTGACACATGCTTTGCGGGTGGGGAGTGCCAGGGTCAATCCATTACCAAGGCTTAAAGTATTTATGATTTTTAAAGTAAGAGATACATAATAAGAAAGATCCAATATTGCCTTCTTGCACTGCCCTGTATTAGCTTGGGCTGTCATAACAAAATACCATAGACCGAGCAGCTTAAGCAGCAGAAATTTATTTCTCACAATTCTGGAGGCTAGAAATTCAAGATCAAGGTTCTGGTTGATTTGGTTTCTGGTGAAAAGCTCTCTTCCTGGCTTACAGGTGGCCACATTCTTGCTGTGTCCTCACATGGCCATTCCTCACCTCCTCCGACAGGAGCGTGGAGAGAGGGAGAGACAGAGATAGAGACAGAGACAGAGAGACAGAGAGAGATGGAGCCCTCTGCTGTCTCTTCTAATAAGGACACTAACTGTTGATCAGGGCCCCACCCTTATGACCTCACTTAATTTTAATTACCTCCTTTTAGACTCTGTCTTCAAATACAACACACTGGGAGTTAGGGCTTCAACATACGAATTTTGGGGGGACACAAGTCTTCAGTCTATGGCACACTCCAAAGATTGCCCCCTTAGGTGAGCAAGCTCAGTTTTGGAGCCTGCAGTTTTAGGGTTGGTTTGCAAGAGCACACAGGGGCTCCCAGCACTGGTTTGTGGGGGGTTAGAGGAGGAGCGAGATTCTTCTTCTGAAGTGTGTGAGGCTGGAGCACACACAGGTGACACCGTTATTGTTGGTGATCTTTTTTGTACTTGGCCGGGAGACTGAGTATGTATACCCCTGTGCAGCCCGGGGCAACACATGACAAGAGTACTTACCTGTAGGTGTTTGTGGATTATTGGTAGACAGTTCTGGACTGGAAACAGCACACAAAAATTGCTAAGTCCTTCAGAGAGCAAGTACTTCTGGATTTGAGCCATCAGATGAATTCCCTGCCATGCTAATAAGATCTACCACCATTATTCACGCATTTCTTAAATGTCCTGGTTTATTTTGATGTTGAAGGCACACGTACAGACCACCCTTTACAAAGGATTCCGTCTGGCCCTCTCTGCTTCTGGCTTGACAAACGATTCTGTTCATTTCCTGTGTCTCTGCTTCCTGCTGACATTCTTGTCTTCTGTTGGACTTGAATGTGACTCAGTTTAGGAGTAATATATCACGAGACCCATCTGGACCTTGAATTTACTAGGGCTTCCTTGCTCTTTGGAATCCATCATTCCCATGTTTTAGATTGAGAAGCTATCACAAAACTGGTCAGTCGCAAAAGTGGGACCTGATCCTCAAACTCTGTCTCCTAGGTAGTGAGGGATGATCTGTGTGCATTTCTGGGCCTTTTTCTTCACTCTGAAGGTGATTCTGCAGGTGGCCATCCTATTACATTGCTTTTTCAGTTTTTCTACCCAAGGGTGAGCCTGTGAGTCAGGGGTTAGAAATAAGAAAATGGAAGCCCAAAGAGGAAGCCTGGGAACAGATTTGAGTAGCTAATTCTGGTGCATCTAGTAAGATTTAAAAATTATAAACCATTTAACTACTCGAAGGCATTTAAATAACAGGCTCCTGCAAAGTTAGTTACCTTCATTCTGGGCTCCACTGAGTTTGGTTGTATTTTCACATTATAAGAGTTTCACAGAGTTTTCATTTTAGTAGTGTAAATTTTTTCAGTTGCGATAGGAATATAACTCTGCAGTTATTTAGTTAGATACATGGAAGTAAAACCCAGTTCCTCCTCTCTGATGATTTTGAGTGGAGTAAAGGCAGTGGGAACTAACATTTCATGGCTATTCTGGCCGGGTTCTGAGTTGGACTGATAGCACCTGTGAGGTGTAGGTATTATCATTCCCATTTGATATGTGGGAAAACCAAAGTCCAGAGAAGTTCAGGAACTTGATCCAGGTCATGTAGAGGTGAGATGCTGTACCAGGATTTGAACGCACATCTGTCTGACCACAAAGCTATACAACTGTGAAGCCAAATCTTAGCCCCACCCAAAAAGTCTCTGTCCATTCTGTCACCTGTCCAAACTGTCATCTGTTTCAAGTTAATTTCTACTTGTACTTTTCATTTGTCTGTCATTCAGTCTCCCTTCTCTTGGCCCTGGCCCCAGGGCTGGTCAGAGTAACAGCCATATCTCAGGATAAACGTTCTGCCTTTATCCTTTCTGTCATCTTCCCTGTTTCTTTCTGAGAACCTGCATGTTTTCACAGGCTTTTATAGGGTGTTAGCCTTAAAAAAAATCTTCATTTGGCCCTCTCTTTTACTAAGATATTTGTTGGTTTTGTCTAGAGAATTAGGCATTATGATTTCTGTAGCTCTAAGAGAGATACCTTTGCCTGACTGTATCCAGGATGCTGGCTTGATTTTACTCTCATCTTCTAATTACAATCTTTCTTCTGTTCATTCATGGCTGTTCACAGCATCTCTTAGAAGCGAGTAGAGGAGAGAGATTCTTGGTTGAACAGAAAACCAGAACTACTATGAGCTCACATCTCTGAACTTTAAATTGTCTTCTCAAAATGTTAGTTTGAGAGCAAATTCAGTCAGTGTGCTTGATCAATAAATCCATATTAAATGCTCACTCTGTGTCATCATACATCGTACTGCATTAGGTGTGGCAAGGGACACGCAGGGGCAGCGCGGACCTTGCCTTCAAGGGGCAGTTTGTAAACTATAGACATACGAAGTATTGCTGCTATCCTTACGAATGGCTACAGACATGATACAAGTTTAGAAAAAGTAGTATTTGGGCTGGTGTGTTTGTGGACAGAGAGGAAGTGAATCTGATTGACAGCAGGTATAAGGAGAAAGGAACAGGTAGACTTGGACTTAAGCTCGGTTACCTTACGCGGGCCATGTCTACAATGGTGGATCCATCGTAGACATGAGGACATGGAGGTGTGGAAAAGCCAATGGACTTGCTCAAGGTTACATGGGCAACAAGTGGTGGAAAACCCATTTTTATCTGACTCCAAAGTGGGAGTGAGGCCTGGATAGAGCCAGGCTGATGAGATGGGCTTGTGTGTGTGGGGGGGTGTGGTCTGAGGGCACCCCAACACCAAGCCACTTCCCCTGACTTCTCACCACACAGACTGCGAAGACTTTAGCGTTGTAAGATATCTTCAGGATTCTCAGGTCCCACCCAGACCTTATGAATTAGAATCTTTGTTGAATCTGTATTTCAAAAGCCCTCCAAGTGAGTCTTATGCATGCTGAAGGGTAAGAAGCACTGCTCTATGAAGCTGCTCTAGCAAGAGGTCATTGGAAGGGCTCTTTGGTCTAGAAAGCTGGAGTCCATCCTGACACAGCTTCCTTAGTCAGACTTGCCTTTAGATGATGATCCTGCATCTGTTTACATGGCGGTGATCTGAGTGGTTAAGCTAATGAGAGTGTAGTTAAGAGCTGGTATCTGGAGTCATGCAGACCCAGGGTCAAATGTGAACTCGGCTACACTTGGGCAAGTGACCTAATCTTCTCTAGGTCTGTTTCTTCGTCTATAAGATGGGGTCAGTGATAGGGTTCACTTCCTGATGGGGAGCTAAGATCCTGCAAGCCATGCGGCTCGGCCAAAAAGGATATTGTCTTATTTCTTCTATAACCAGAATATTACCTGAAAGGACACATTAAAGAAACTGTGGTCATGCACTTTTCCAAGCACTTCACAGTGTAACTCAGTCCTCACGACAGCCTTATGAGGTGGGTGCTATTACCGGCACCCTCACTTTACAGATGCAGAGCCGAGGCACAGAGACGCTAACGAGCTGGTCCAAGGCCACGCGCCAAGAGGTGGCAGAAACACAGCGTGGACACAAGCAGTCTGGGCCCGGAGCCTGAGCTCTAAGCCTCCTGAATCTTGGGGTGAGGGGCTTTTTCTTGAGTCAGCAGCATTTTTCCTGCTGTGGACTTTGGACAAGTGGGGGAAGGAAGGGCACGGGCCTCCCTGAGCACCTCCGTGAACCTGTGTACCCTCTCATCTAACTTCAGCAGGAGACTTGTGATGTTTTCCTCACCTCCCATCTTACAGGTGAGGAAAACCAGCTGCATTTCAAGCCTCCTGGTATCTGACTGCAGAGCTCTGTCTGTCCTGATGCTGGCTGCTGCTTCCCTCTCCTTTCACTCCTGTGGTGGAATTACCGCTGCGACCGTTGTCAGGAATCCGGTTTCTCAACCTCCTGCTTTTGCCCTGTTGACACCAGCCCTGGCCACTGCACTGCTCTTAACTCGCAGACTGGGATTCGGGTCGCCAATGGGGTCTTCTTTAAATGATTGGATCATCATGGTAGGGCACAAAAGTGCCTTCTTGGGATTTTATACGTATTTGGGTTCATTTACATGGGTGAAAATGAATAGAATCAGACGGGGCCCTTGGACGTGCCCTTCTAATCCCCATTAGCATTGAATAAAGCCCGCAAATTCCCAGAGAGATTTCTCACGTGGAGACAATGGTAAGGAGCAGCAGTGCGTCTTCTCCAGCCTGAGGCCACACTCCAGTGTCTTACTAACAAAGCAAGCAGTCTGGATGAGAGCTTTCTCTCCTGCTCAGGTAGCAGCAGTGTTATGGCAACTTGCTAGCAAGACTATCTTTTTAAAAATGCTGAGAGATATTATTTATTTTTAATTAACATTTTAATTCCGAGGTATTTATAGATTCACATGCGGTTGTAAGAAATAATACAGAGCTCTCATGTACCTTCTACTCAGTTTCTCCCAAGGGTAACATCTTGAAACTCTATGGTACGATATCACAACACTGATACAGTCAAGATACAGAATTGTTCCGTCACCACAACCGTCCCTCATGCTGCTCTTTTGGAGACATGGCTGCTTCCATCTCACTCCTGCCATCCCCTATCCCTGCCCCCTGGCAATCACTGATCTGTCCTCTAGTTCTATAATTTTGTTGATTCAAGGATGTTATATAAAGAGAATTATATAGAATGTGATCACCTGAGATTGTCCCTCCCCCCACCCCGCCCTAGCATAATTCCCTGGAGATTCATCTAAGTTCTTTTGAGTATTAATAATTCATTTCTTTTAAATTGGTGCAATCACTCTGGAAAAACAGTATGGAGGGTCCTCAAAAAAGCTAAAAATAGAGTTGCTGTGTGAGCCAGCAGTCCCACCTCTGGGCATATACCTGGACAAAGCTACAATTCAGAAAGATACATGCACCCCTGTGTTCACAGCAGCACTAGCCACAATAGCCAAAACATGGAAACAACCTAAATGCCCATCAACAGATGAATGGATAAAGAAGATGTGGTATGTATATACACCATGGAATACTACTCAGCCATAAAAAAGCATGACATAATGCCAACTGCATCAACATGCATGGATGGACCTAGAGATTATCATATTAAGTGAAGTAAGTCAGAAAGAGAAAGGCAAATACCATGTGATATTACTCATGTGTGGAATCTAAAATATGACACAAATGAACCTATCTGTGAAACAGACTCACAGACATAGAGAACAGACTTGTGGTTGCCAAGGGGAAGGGGGGTGGGGAGGGATGGACTGGGAGTTTGGGATTAGTTGATGCAAATTATTATATATAGAATGGATAAACAACAAGTTGTGCTTCTATTTAACACAGGGAACTATATTCAATATCCTGTAATAAACCATAACAGAAAAGAATATGAAAAAGAATGTATATATATGTATAACTAAATCACTTGGCTGTACAGCAGAAATTAACATTCTAAATTAACCTTTCTTGAATAAAATAAATTCAAAAGAATAATTTATTCCTTTTTATTGTTGAGCTGTACTCCAAGCTGTGGCCGTGCCACGGTGTAACCATTAACCTGTTGGAGAATGTATCCAAACTGTTTCCGGTTTTTGGCTATTATGAATAAAGCTGGTGTTGACATT
Organism: Physeter macrocephalus; assembly: GCF_002837175.3. NCBI lineage: Eukaryota > Metazoa > Chordata > Mammalia > Artiodactyla > Physeteridae > Physeter > Physeter macrocephalus. Next base: position 48,358 of record NW_021145745.1, on the reverse strand, counting down.
TGGGTACAGGGTTTTGTGTAAACATAAGTTTTAATTTCTATGGTATAAATATCCAAGAGTGCAATGGCTGGGTCTTACGGTAGTTGAATGTCTAATTTTATAAGAACCTGCAAAACAGTTTTCCAGAGTATCTGTACCATTTTACATTCCCACCAGCAATGCATGAAGATCCAGTTTCTCTGCATTCTTGACAACATTTGGTATTGTCACTATTTTCCGTTTTAGACATTCTGATGGGTGTATAGTGATATCTTATGGTGGGTTTAATTTGTATTTTTCTATTGGGCTAATGAAGCTGAACATCTTTTCATGACTTATGTGCTTTCTGTTTATCCTCTGTGGCAAAATGTCTCTTTTATGTCTTCTGCCCATTTTCTAATTGGATTTTTTTTTGAGTTTAAGAGTTAAAAAAATATTACAGGTGCTAGTCTTCTGTTGGATATGTGGTTCGCAAATATCTTCTTCCATTCTGTAGTTTGTCTTTTCTTAACAGGGTCTTTCGCAGAGCAAAACTTTTATTTTATTTTATTTTATTTATTTTTTCTTTATTTATTTTTGGCTGTGTTGGGTCTTCGTTTCTGTGCGAGGGCTCTCTCTAGTTGTGGCGAACGGGGGCCACTCTTCATCGCGGTACGCGAGCCTCTCACTGTCGCGGCCTCTTGTTGCGGAGCACAGGCTCCAGACACGCAGGCTCAGTAGTGTGGCTCACAGGCCTAGTTGCTCTGCGGCATGTGGGACCTTCCCAGACGAGGGCTCGAACCCGTGTCCCCTGCATTGGCAGGCAGATTCTCAACCACTGCGCCACCAGGGAAGCCCCAGAGAGCAAAACTTTAAATTTTGATGAAATCCAGTGTGTCAACTTATCAATTTAAGGATTGTGCTTTTGGTGTCAAATCTAAAAACTTTTTGCCTAGCCCTAGATCATGAAGATTTTTGACTGTTCTTTGTTTTTTCTTTTTCCTAGAAGTTTTATAGTTTTGTTTTACATGTAAGTCTGTGATCCATTTTGAGTTGATTTTTGTATAAGGTGCAAAGGTTTAGGTTAAGATTCATTTCTTTGCCTATGGGTATCCAATTGTTCCTGCACCGTTTGTTGAAAAAGCTCTTTCTCCTCCATCGAGTTGCATTTGCATTGATTTCTTTTAAGATTTTAAGAATTGATGCTTTTTCTTATCAAGGCAAATATACCGGGCCACACAAGCGCCTACGGTTTGTACAATAAATTTGAGTTGCTCGTGTAGCTAATTATAGTCAGGACATCCACAAGGACAGTTCAGCTGAGGGACCCTGGGGGTCAGGACTTGATGGCAGCTGTGGGGGAGTGAGAGTCAGGGCCCGGGGACTCTGGATGGGAGGCTGAGCTTCTCTGGAGTTTTGCTGCTGCTGGGCAGCTGGGCCGCTTCCTCTTCCAGGCAGGGGTGGTGACACCGGGTGTTCTGGATCGGCCTGGGGCACGCTGACCTGCTGGTGGACTTGACCTGGTGGAAGGCATGGGCATGACCGGGTTAGGTTCCCACTTTGTCTCACCCGTCATCTGCAGCCCTGCCTGATCCCTGGTCATCTCAGCTGTCAGCTCCTGCGAGGTTTCCCCCACCCCGACCCCCAGTGCAGCCTCCAGCAGCTGGCGGTTTCCAAACTTGTATCTAGGACACGCAGGACTCCAGTGCCATCTTGGGAGTGTAGGTTTGCACTGAAAAATCTGTGACTATTTTTAAATGTTTTCTGTTACACACAGGTGTTCACTGGAGAAAAAACTAGATAGCATAGTTCAGCAAAATTTATCTGTAATCCCCATACCCTGCGATAATCCCTGTAAACACAAAATTATTAATTTTGGAAGGAAGATTTTTTTTTTTTCTCATTTCTTTCACCAGCTGGACCATTAAGACACAAAGCTGGTTTGGAAAAAAAGAAAAGAAAGAAAGAAATTGTTCTCTCATTGGCTGCATCTGGAGAGAGGTTTTGACACTGCGGATCGCGCCGCAGATGAGGCCTGTGTGTGTGAGGGCACAGGTCAGCGCTGGCAAATGCAACCGCACCCAAAGGTGGGGTACCAAGGCCGGTGGAACCAGTGCTGCCGGAATGATCTTTTGTTTCCGCTGCTCACCTGTCCAGGATCATGGCTGCGGACATCAAAGACATGTCTAAACACTGCTATCTGGCCCTATCCTTTGCCCTGACTGTGGAAGGGGTCTCCCCACAGGGAGCCCTGGAGAGCAGAGCCCCTGCCTTCCATCCCACTATTAATTCCACGTAAGAACGGATCAGTAGTATTTGCATTAGCCATGTACATCCGTCTCTCTGTTTTTTTCTGAGAAAAAATTTGTTTACTTACCTAATTAAAAGATTAAAAAGCATTTTCTTTACATTTCTTTACGTTATGTGTGTTAATTTCAGAAAAGTTATAAAACACAGAAAAATACAAAACCCAAAACTATAATACCTCCACCTAGAAATAACCATTGTTTGCCTTTTAGGAAGTTCTTGTCTTTTTCATGTTCACATACAATAGAAATTTTACAAAAAAATGCTACCCTCCTGTGCATACAGTTTCCCTGGAGGTGTGCTAGGACTCGTCAACCATGTCATTGCTGTAAACATTCTACTGCACAAATTTTGATATCTGCAGAGTATTCTATCATATATCATTTTTACATAATTTTGTGACATTTTAGAATTGTTGCTTAAAAATATTAAGATGGTATTGTTACCTTTTCTGCTTAGCAAACAATTCTATTGTAGCAACTAAAACATTGTGTATAAAATTACCTCCTTTAGTTTATTGTAGGAACTTTGTAAAGGTATGTTCAAGTAATAGATTGTTACTTTGCTAGTTCAAATGGTTCTGGCCTCTTGGAATAAGGGAACCACTGAGACTGACTCAGTTTTGCTGAACAAAGAGTGGATGCTTGACATCTTCACAGCAGGGAATGGATCCTGGTCAGACTTCTGAACACATGGGCACCTCTGTGGGGGAAGGGCTCACGAGGGGGACAGCAGATCGGTCCCCGGTGCATTTTCCTAGGCCAACTTTTGGCTAAGAAACATCAAGAGAGAAAGTGTAGAGAGTCCTGGCAAACTAGTTTGATTTCGGTGTTAGCCTGCGATGTAAATGTAACAGATCATGAGATACCATTTTACTCCACATTTTCATCTACGATGTGACTTGGCCGTGAGGCCGGGCTCAGGTTTTTGGTCCCATCTTAGAGTCCTCGGTCAAGCGCTGTGCCAGGCTCTTTGTCCCGACCACACTGCATGTCACCGCCTGTTCACCGGCACCTTCCCTGCGTGGATTGCCCAGATTTTGAAGGCAGGAAACCAGGCTCCATCACTCGGGCACCCATGGGACCCCAGCTGAGTGCTGCAGCCTCCTGGCCAATGAACACGTTCAACCCCTTTAGTTCAGTGGCGTGCCCTAAGACTTTGCAGTCATTCACCTAGGTCCCAAGCGCTTTTGCGTAAATTGCCGCGGTGGTGGTGGGAGCTGAGAGGCAAAAGGATGTGACTGGGAGGACGGCGTCTTCTTTCCGCTGTGGGAGTCTTTCCATGATGGGATGTGAAGAATTTTAGACAGGTCCCCTGAATTACTGTAACCCAGTTCATTACTAAGGGAAGGTGCTTTTAGATACTATTTTATATTATACTTTACCCAAAGGAAAAGATAATTTTGAGATGCTTCTTGTGAGGTTTGCTTTATTTTGTTTTCAGGAATCATAATTTTTTATTTTTGGCCATGCTGTGTGGCTTGTGGGATCTGAGTTCCCCGACCAGGGATCGAACCGGGGCCCTCGGCAGTGAGAGTGCGGAGTCCTAACCACTGGCCTGCCAGGGACGTCCCAGGAATCATACTCTTAAGGTTCCCTTTCTATTTATGTTTGGGCAGAACTGATTTTTTTTTTTTTTAATTAACTCATTAGAGCCTGGATTTCCTTGTAAGTTTACAGAACAAGTACAACTTGGCGCCTCCCTCAGTTCAGCTGTTTGCTCCTTTATTAGTGAACCTGAATAAAGGCAATAATAACAAATAGGATGAAAATATTTACTGGCCACAAACATTGTATCAGGTACTTCATCTGTATCTCCATCTACTTTATGTATCGTTTCATCTGTAGCACTTCATATAGTGAAGGCTTATAGGTGGTTCTATAGGGCTTATAGAAGGGATGCATGAGTTAATGCTCCTAACAAGCCCGCAGAGGTAAGTTTTATTGTCTCCACTTCAGAGTTGAGGACCAGAGGCTGAGAAAGCCCCAAGGACAGGGTCATGCAGCTTGAAGGGGTCAACTGGGATTCAAACTGAAGTCTGTGCAGCCTCGAGGCTGTGTTGGTGCCACTGGGTTGTCCGTTTTCTGGGGCGGGGGGCGCGCGGGCTTCATAGAGCTGGAAGAGGAGGGGCAGTGGCGCCGACTGATACAAGAGCTTTCCAGAGGGTTAAGGGACCACGTTGTGGGCTTGTAGGGGCCTCATCTCAGCCCCCAGCTTGGATAGAGGTTTCACACATGTCCGAGGTCAGAGATGACCTCCCAGCGCAGACACCCTTGTAGTTCTAAGGCTGTTGGACGATGTCATTTACTGTTTTATTGGTTTCCTCAGAAATTCTCGTGAGGTACTTCTGTGGGGAAAAAATAATTAAAAAAAAAAAAAAAAAGGGCTACTTCCTAACCTTAGTAATTCCTGATGTGGTAGAAAGACTCATCAGCCAGCCAGAACATGTTAGTGTAGCAGCAGCTGCTACTTATTATCTTAAAATTCTCTTTAGATCTTGATATACTTGAGTGGAATGACAATATTTCTTTCCAACTTTTAATTTTGATACAATATTCTTTTTGCAGTGATGTAACAAAAACATTTCCAAATCTCTGTTAAACTCATTACATGTAATGAGTTTAGAGAAAGGCACACATTCACCAAGATCACGATCAATAATAGACACAGCACCAGAATATTGATTTTGTCCTTGAGGAAATCCAATAATAACAAATTGATGAATTATAACACATGACGAAAGTGGTTGAACTCACCTGTCAACAGACATGGGGAGGAAAGCAGTAGTAAAGTGTGCTACTAATAACTATTACATTGGGGGAGATGATGATGTTTAGTGTTGGCAGACATTCAGGGGTGGTGCAAGGGGGCAGAGAGACAGAGCAATTTACTTGTAGTTCTGTGATGAAGAAGTGACAGGCTGACATCCAAGCTGCCACGTTTGCTTATTGCTACAACAGTTATTTATTGAACGCCCGCCGTGTGTCAGGCACCGGGGACAGACTGGTGAGCCAACCCCTGCATGGCTCCTTTGTGTATGGCTGTTCAGCTGAGTTGGGGGAGACAGACTTTATCACACGATCCCTGAATGAATGAGGAGGGATATGCACTCAGAGAGGAAGAAAGTTCCAGAGAGCAGAGAGCAAAGAAACGTGACCTAGATTGGAACTTGATCTGAAGAGGACTTGGCAATAACTGCAGGACTAGGGGGTGTGGTGGTGGGTGTGGAGGAGGTTTGTCCTGACCCAGGAAGCAGTGTGAGCATTGCAGGGCTCAGCCCCGCGGCCCATGCCTGCGATGGAGGCAGTGGGGTGGATGTCTGGAGGGCAGAGGTGTGCAGCCTGGTAGGCAGGCGGGGACCTGCCCAGAAAACCTTTTGGGGTTTGTTAAAGATGAGAGAGCTTAACCACAGAGCGATGGGAAGCTGCTGCCGGGGCTTCAGGGGCTGGGGCGGGCGTGGGGAGCCGTGGCCAGGTCAGTGGGCTGTCCCCCGACTCTGTGTCCTTTGCAAGCTGCCTCTGAAAACTTGATGTTCTCCATGAAGCTTTCTTCCAGCCCTTTGAATGTGACAGCAGATGGACCTGAAGGGGCTGGGGGGGGGCGTCTAGCCTTCAGTTTTCTGAGCCGGCCTCCAGGTGGTCTTCCGGGGGACCCTCCAGCGGAGATTTAGCCACAGGGATTGGGAGTCAGCGGTGGGCTTTTTCAGACGGCAGCCATGATTGGTATGTCCACCATGTCTTTCCTCTATTGCAAGACCTGTAACATCGCGAGAATTTGAGGCACTGAGGACCGTTCATGGGGTGATGCCTTCTTGCTTGTCCACACCCTCCCCGTGTGAAAGTCCAGCAGAGTCCCAGTCTTCCAAGAAACTTCCCCTGTGTTTGCAGATATTCACTGATCTCTCTTTTCTACTCTGTTTGAAGCTTATTGTCCACCCGATGATTTGGGGGAAAGGTAGTATTAAGTGTAACCGCATCAACACAAGTGAGCCCCAGGTCTTTGATGGCAGGGAGGGAGGAGTTACTCTGCACTTCCCAGCTCAGCACACCTGGGGCCCAAAGCACCAAGCATCTGTTGGGTTATACACACAGCTGGAGAGAAGCCAGCACCTGCTTCTTCCTTTGCTTTCCTCAACTCCAGGCCTCCTGACTTCAGCTTCTTTGATGAGTCAAAGGACCAAGTCAGAGGGTCTGACATTCACAGATGCTGCAACTAGATTCAGATTGTCTGATTTTCCATCCAGTTCGGCAAGAGAGGGAGCCTCTTTCCTCCGTGTCTTCTTCCTTCCCTCTGGGGTGTGTGTGTGTGTGTGTGTGTGTGCGCGCGCGCGTGTGCGTGTGTGGTGTGTGTGTGTGGTGTGTGTGTGTGTGTGCGCGCGTGATGGGTAGGAGGAGGTCGGGGGACATCTGTAGAGTCTCTGAAAGAGGGCAGTCTGGCTCTCCCTCCCATGAGCAGAGACAAATGGAACAGGGGTTCACATCATTCACTTCCTGAATCCTGTTCCCGGGTGAGTTTCAGGGCCTTGATAGACATCTCAAGATGGATGGATAATTAGAAGGTATACATCTGTGCCCTCACCTTTGGGGTCACTTGGTAGATTAAATTCATTTAATCCTGAAAGGGTCAAGTAGGAGAGGCATATACGCCCACACATAAGGGCCCTCCTTTCTCCACAAGCCTGGGATGGCTGTGGTGTGTTTAAAAAGAAATTTAGAAGTGTCCTTGTACATATAAACATGTGCCATGTACATCATATACATGGAAGAAAATGTTTTCTGAAAGTATAACATGAGCATGTGTGCTGTGGATGTTCTTATATGTTTGTTTCCTTAAAGTGGCAGGGATGGGAGTCAGGCCTTAGGCAAGAATTCGTCACTGACTTCCTTGGGCTTCCCAGGGAAGCTCTTTGGATGGGATTTCCTCACCTGGAAAACGAGGAGCTGGGACGAGGTAATGTCGGTCCCGTTCAGCGATACCATCCCCCGTGGCCTGGGAGGGTTGTTTCTAACCATGATGCATTTTTCCCTCAGTCTTTGCTTGAGTGAAGATGCTGGGATTTCCTATCCTTCGGAAGGGAGCCGGCTGTGTAAGCAGGTGGTGAACAAGCGGCTGAGCCAGGGAGGGAACTGCCGGGCTGTGTGCAGATGGCTTCTCTGGGGACTGAGCCTGTGTTAGTGGCCTAAGGGGAACCAGCCACACTTTCTCATCAGTAAGGCCAATGATGACGGCACCTCGGCCCATGCATCTAAGCTTCTCTTCCCACGATTGATGGCAGGCCTTTTTGCACATCCTCCCCAGATCCGTGGTATTTTGTTAATTAGGTTATGAGAAACCTACTGTGGCCAATGGAGGACATTAGGGCGTTGTGTGGTGTATTTATTATTTTTCCAGTAGACCAGATGCCTTTGCAATTAGTTAGGAATTGGTGGTGGCTTTCCCCAAAGTATACAGATAGAAATAATCGTATAGTTCTCCCTCTCTTTCCTTTATTCATTTATTAAAAGTTCGTTATGCTTAGATGCTGTGATGTGTGCTGGGAGGAAAGAAAGAATGTGGCCTGGGGCTTGCAGCTTGGCTGGTAGGAGAAGGGGGCAAAGTACCATAAAGGGTAACGTGCAGATGCGGGGGTAAGAAGGAGCCCTTTTGGGTGAAAATGTCTCAAAGAGCTTCGTGGAGAAAGGTCACCTGAGTTAATACTTTAAAGAGACGTACTCTTGGGTTATGTGAAGGGGAAAGGACATTCCTGGTGGAGGTCCAATTTTTAAAAAAAAATTACGTGTTAACTGAATATCTTCAGTTTAGTTTACAGCCAGTGTTAACAGTGATGAAGTCCTCTGGGGTCCCATTTTCCATACAGATGAGGCGGTTGGACTTGGAGATGATGAAGGTGTCATCTCAGGGCAGGTGTCCGTCCTGAGACAGAGCAGGTGGAACAAGGAGGAGAGGACCAGCCCTGCTGCTGTCGCTGCCACTCCCAGCTCCTGGTGTTTGGTTCCCGACGTGAGCCAGGCATGGCTCTGAGCACCTCCTGATCGCTGTTTCTACTCCTAACAAAAAACTTGCGACAGGCCTTTATCAGCCCTATTTTCCAGGAGAGGTAAGGGAAACCTGGAGAGGTTAAGTAACTGGCTCGAGGACACAGAGTATGTGCAGCAGGTCTGAATCCAGAGCTCCTGACTCTGCATCCTTTGCATTGGTGTGGACTGTTCCAATATTCCAGACTCACGGCCTTGCGCTGTGGCGGAATGTGCTGGGGATATAACACTTCGGTTTTCAGAACTTTAAGGATCAGAGAGTCACCCACAGTGGCCACTGTCTTTTTATTTTTATTTATTTTTGTTATTTATTTATTATTTTTGGCTGCGTTGGGTCTTCATTGCTGTGCGTGAGCTTTCTCTAGTTGTGGCGAGCAGGGGCTACTCTTCGTTGTGATGTGCGGGCTTCTCATTGCGGTGGCTTCTCTTGCTGCGGAGCACGGGCTCTAGGCGCGCGGGCTTCAGTAGTTGCAGCGCTTGGGCTCAGTAGTTGTGACTCGCAGGCTTAGTTGCTCCGCGGCACATGGGATCTTCCCGGACCAGGGCTCGAACCTGTGTCCCCTGCATTGACAGGTGGATTCTTAACCACTGCGCCACCAGGGAAGTCCCTATTTTTTATTTTTGAAGTATAGTTGATTAACAGTGTTTCAGGTGTACAGCAAAGTGGTCCAGTTATACACACACACACACACACACACACACACACACACACATATTCTTTTTCAGATTCTTTTCCATTATAGATCATTACAAGGTATTGAATATAGTTCCCTGTGCTATACAGTAGATCCTTGTCATTTATCTATTTTACATATAGTAGTGTGTATCTGTTAATTCCAAATTCCCAATTTATCCCCCGCAGCCATTGTCTTAAATGCAAAGTATTTATGTCACTTTATATGTCTTGGGTGAATTAAATATACTGATTTTGATACAGAATTACATAATAATTAATAATTCATTGAATCAAGAAATTTAAAATATACCCGTTTTGCTGAGTAGGTGATATAACAAGCATTGACATTTCCTCTTGATGAGTCCATAGTAACAACGGAAGCATAGTAATAGCAGCAAAAGTGACTGTCTACTCTGTTCTAGGTGCTAGATCAGGTGCCTTACATTTGATATTAAGAAACAATGATAGTGAGTATACGTACCGTGTTTTACTGTTTTAAAGAAGTTGCCCAGAACTTGCTGTTCTGTGAAATGGGTATCATGATTTCTGATGCAGGAGTCCCCGGGCATGGAGCTCCCAGCTACACAGGCAGGGGCCCTGCTTCTCAAAGTCCCTCCCCGCTCTGAGGGCTGGGTCGAGCCGCACATCGGCAGTGGTCCACGCCGAGCCTGTCCTCCGGCTGCCTCCACTTGAGGCTGGGGTCCTGAGACCACGGAGCTGTTGACTTGTTGCCCCTGTCATCATGCTGGCCTTGGAGTGGACAGGAAAAAGTGTATTTTCTCCTTTCTGAAATTCTTCTATGTGGGGATTCTGGCCCGTTAATTCTTTTCATTAACTCATCTAAACCAGGGCTGTATTGCTTTCCAATAACGTATTGAAGAAATTATCCCAGGAGGGCATGGTAGTCTGGAAAACACAAAACCGTGTATGGGATATGTTTTCAGAGACTCCTAGACGGTTTCTAGGCCATTTCTCCAGTGGTGAAGGTTTGCCCTCTTCTCCAGCAAGTGGAGGGGGGAGGAGAGAGAGGGAGAGAGAGGGATAACGAGAGAGAATGACCACAAGCAGGCTGCCCCACTGTCCCAAGTCCCAGGCCTGCTCTCCTAGTCCACTTTCCACCCCTAGATCTTCCTTTTCCAGAGATTCTTGGCAGTCGGAATTTCTATTTCCTTTGGGAGGGAAAACCCCACTCCTCACAACCAGGGTTGGCCTTGCCCTCAGCTGCCCCTCCCGACTCCCCGTATGGGAATGTTTCCCAGAGTCTGTTTTCCAGCAAACAACAGCACCCCACGGGCTCTTCAACAGAAGAGGCTTTCCGAGCATGGTCTCCCCTCTGTCCTTCACCTTGCCTGGGGAAGACTTGTTTTCCCATCTTTCCTAACATCTTTGATGGCCACTCCCACTTTTATGTGCCTGAACAAGAACACACGATCCTTCCAGGAACACACAGTCATTTTCCAGGACACTGTAGACTAAACCCGTACTTAGAATGGAAGAAAACAAAACAAAATAACAAAACATCCTTTCAAAGCCAACATAAATTATAGAGATTCGGCTTCAACGTGTTGGAGACCATTTCTTTTCTAGATCGACACCATTGTACGTCATCATTTGCCAGGTTAATCTTTCTGCCAACTGTCGCCCACCCAAAATGCCCTTTGAGGTTGTCTTCTGTACCCAGAGACTCTCTGCCTGAAAGGCAAATCCAGACTTTTTCCCTTTGCCTTTGATTTGCCAGAAATTACCATTTCCCTTAAGTCCAAAGTTTCAGGGCCAAATCTGCTTTTTTGCCTTTTCCATCTTTTATTATGGAAAATTTTAAACATACACGAAAGAAACAAGAATATTATAATGAACCCCTACATAACAGTCTGTCCTCCGTATCCTCAGATTCCACATTCCTAGGATTCAACCAAGCGTGGACTGAAACTATTTGGGAAAAAAAATTCCAGAAAGCTCCAAAAAGCAAAGCTAGATTTTGCTGCTCTGGCAACTATTTCCATAGTACTTACATTGTATTAGGATTATAAGTAATCTAGAGATGACTTAAAGTATTTGGGAGGATGTGTGTGGGTTACATGCAAATATTATGCCATTTTATATGAGGGACTTGAGCATCTGTGGATTATGGTATCTGACAGGGGTCCTGGAACCAATCCCCTCTGCATACCAAGGGACAATTGTGTGCATTTCCCACCTTAAAAAATTTGCAACACATGGACAGTTTTGTTTGGTCTATCCTACCAACAGTTTTCTTTTCCCTGCTGGATTATTTTTAAGCAAATCCCAGATAAACTGTTTCACCCCAAAATATTTTTGTGTGTTATCTCGAAAGGTATTCTCTTTTCAAGAAACCGTTATCACACTGAAATAAAAGATTAACAGTAGTTCCTTATTATCCCAAATATCCAGTTAGTGCTCAGTTTCCCCTGATGTTTCATTGACATGCTTTTGCAGTTGATTTGTTTGTTGAAATCAGGATCCAGATGAGGTCCATGTGTTGCGTTTTATTGATAAGTCCCTTAGGACTCTTTTGATTGATAACAGTTTTTCCTTTTTCCTTGCCATTTATTTGTTGAAACCAGCAGGTCACTGACCTTTTGCATTTCCCTTCTTTCTGGATTTTGCTGATTGCATCACTGGGCTGTTGTTTAGTATGTAACTTTGTCCCTGTATAATCAGTAAATTGGTGATTTGATATAGATGCTTGATCAGATTCAGGTTCAGTGTTTGGCCAGAGGTGTCTGAGTGATGGTGTGTACCTTACGTTGCATCTCACTGGGAGGCACATCGCGTCTGAGGGTCCCCCTTTCTGACGTTAGGATTGGCCAGTGGGTTCAGGGATCGTCAGCCTGATCTACCCATTTATAAATTCCCCATCAGCCTTTCAGCATTGGATTTAGCCACAAGTGACAGTCATTGCCAGTTCATGAGGGATTGCAAAATGATGATACGCTAATTTGGAATTCCTTCTTCATTTATTTGCTGGAATTCTTTTTTTTTTTTTTTTTTTTTAAGAAGATGTTGGGGGTAGGAGTTTATTAACTTATTAATTTATTTTTGCTGTGTTGGGTCTTCATTTCTGTGCGAGGTCTTTCTCTAGTTGTGGCGAGCGGGGGCCACTCATCATTGCGGTGCGCGGGCCTCTCACTATCGCGGCCTCTCTTGTTGCGGAGCACAGGCTCCGGACGCGCAGGGTCAGTAGTTGTGGCTCACGGGCCTAGTTGCTCCGCGGCATGTGGGATCTTTCCAGACCAGGGCTCGAACCCGTGTCCCCTGCATCGGCAGGCGGACTCTCAACCACTGCGCCACCAGGGAAGCCCTGGAATTCTTTTATAAAGGACTCTTCATCATCAGCTACTTGGCTACCCTTAAATACAGATCACACAGGAAAAGCAACAGAAGTGCTTGGCTCTTCAACTACCGGTTTTCTGGATAATGAGTTGGTTCCCTAGCATCCTCCAAAGCCAACCAATGAGTATTTTTTTTAGTATTGTTATGAAGGTATGGCTTTTTAGCATATTCAGTGGGCTCAGTTCTGAGAAGTAGTTATTCTTTTTGGTGCTCAAATTGCCCTCCTCTGGCCAATGGTCCAGGTGTGGGGCTCACCTCCCCACAGCAGTCTCTCTGAGAGCAAAGCTTCTCCCTGGTGGATGGCCTTGGGAGTGAGAGTTCAATGAAGGGGCAGCAGCTCACCCTCTCCGCTTCCCATCAAACATTTTTCCAGGGGTCCGAGCTTTTTTAACGTTACACCATCATCCCCATCTGAGCTGAGGCTCATGGAAGTGAAGTTTTCCCCAAGATGACCTAGCCAGTAAAGGTGGGACTAGGACTCCAACCCTGAAAATCAAGGAGGGAATGAGAACAGGTAGGGGGGGATGGTGTTCCAGGTGCAGGGGAAAGGCAGGGAAAGACAGGAGGGTGAATTCAGGGCAAGGCCAGCTAAAAGAGGGGCACATTGAGTGTGGAGTGGAAATGGCAAGTGGAGCTAGATCTCAGGAGAACCTGGATGCCTTTCTGAGGAGGGATCAGACAAAATCTGAAGGCGACTTGGATGGGGGAGGGGCGGCTGGGGGTTCACACAGGTGAGCAGCTCCTCAGTCTTACCTGTGCCCCTAAAACTCTCCCCTGTGGTGCTTCCTTCCCCCGTATCCATTGTCTCCTCTGCCTCCCTATCCAGCTTCTTGGGAACAGGACCCATTCCTAATTAAACAGTGAGCCCACACCTGTCCTAAAGCAGACGCTCCTCGTAGATGCCCCAAGTCTCTTAGATAAGTATTCTCAGCTCCAAGCTGGGATAATAACCATAGTCCCTTCCCTTAGGATTGTTAGGGAGATTAAATGAGATAATACACCTCAGGTAGTGGCCCAGCACTGGTCCGTAGTGAGGACCTCCATAGACGTGGCCTCTGTTACCGTCAGTGAGACTTTTCTCCCTGCCCGTCTCTTTGGCACCTGTGTTCCTAGAAGAAAAATCTTACTTCAGTCTCACTCGCTCTCCGTCACCAGGGACTTCCTAGCCTGCAGCTGGTGGAATTTCCATGGCACAAGGCGATGGAGTTGTACGTGAAAACAGTGTCAGAAGTGTAAAGGCTTTTTTTTTTTCTAAATTGAGGTGAACTTTATATGACATACAGTGGACCCTTTTTCAAGTGAAGGGTTTACTGGCGTTTAGTACCTTCATTTGAAAGAGGGCTCTTTGCCTCTGCCATCTCTAGCAACAGCATCTTTAAATTCTTTTATTTTCATTTTGAGAAGTTTTGGGAGGGAAACAAATGCTGCATTTCTATGGATCAGAATGAAACTTTTGTATTTTTTTTGGCTGCGCTGGGTCTTAGCTGGGGCACGTGGGGTCTTTTAGTTGCGGCACGTATGCGGGATCCAGTTCCCCGACCAGGGATCGAACCCGGGCCCCCTCTGCCTTGGGAGCACGGAGTCTTAGCAACTAGATTACCAGGGAAGTCCCCAAACTTTCGTATTTTTTATATTTTTTCTCCCCACTGTTTTTTCCACCTCGGGTGGCTGACCGCCCTTTGCTTTGCGACCACCATTTTGAATAACATTCTGTCCGCGTTACAAGGCTTTTAGGCCCCGCCCCGCCCCAGCCGAGGCGCTCTGTGGGCCCCTGGCTCCTGTGGAAGTGGAACTCGAAGAAAGAAACTATCATTTTTTATGGGGCTGAAGTGGAAATTTTTTTAAAAAATGAAAGAAGCAACTCTCCCTATAAATACAAATTGATTCACTCAACAGATATTTATTGAGTGCTTACTATGGGCTAAGCCCTGGGCATTTAGTGATGCATTAAACCGATGTGACTCCTGCCAGGATTTTCTTGGCGACACCAGGGCACGGGGAGATTTGCTGGTTTCCTAAGGCTTTAGAACAAAATTAGTCTTGAGCTTCTACGCCCCAGGATTGTATTGGGTTGGCCAAAAAGTGCGTTCAGGTTTTTCTGCAAGATGCTGCCCGCTGGAAGTCCACTAGCTTGTCCTCTGTTGTGGATATATTCACTACGTTGCTGTCAGTTTTTAGATTCCGCATAGAAGTGATAGCACATGGGGGTCTGTCTTTTTGTCAGACTTATTTCTCTTAGCATAATCCTTCTTTTTTCTTGGGGGGGGTGTTGAGCAGTGTTCCATTGTGTGCTGGGGGGAGGGGGGAAGAGGGGGGGAGGTGAGGTGGGTGGAAGGAAGGGAGGCGTCGCATCTTCTTTATCCAGGGCATGCTTATTTGTGTTTCTGGAGGGAGATATTTATCTTTCTTTTTCCTCTCCATGGAGATCACGGTGGGGGCATATGTAAATAGGCATATGGAAAAAACGATTCTTTGTTCTTTCCCAAAATAAATACTGGGGAAAGTAGAGGAAACACCGGAATGAACTTTTTGGCCAACCCAATAGAAGAGCCCCTAGTTTTGATGGGAGGCGCAGTGAGGTGAGAGTCAATAACCTGGGTCGGGTTGTTTGTCCCATCAGCTGTCATGGGAGCAATGTATCTCCCCCTGAACCTCTTTCCCTGTGTGATCAATGACCCGACCTTGGATCTGAAGGGTCCTCTCGAGAACAGAATGAAAGAAATGCCTCTTCCGAACAACTCCCCGGACATTTTGCACAGTTTAGCTAGTTTTATGCTTTACTTGAGTGAATATGATTTAAGTTTTATACACAAAGATAATCGGGTCAAAATGACCCTCCTTCAGTTGCTGGAGCAGCTTGGGTAAAGGAACCCAGGGACTGTGGGAAGATGGCTGTGGGTTCTTTCATCACCCCATCTGCCTGGGAACGGACTTTTTGATAAAGTCAGGGCTTCTCTGTTCTTGAGCGGAAAGGAAAAGTTTAAAAATAATAGGCTTAATTGGACCTGAGTGTTTTCCTGTTTGTTTTTCATAAATGAGACTGTGTAGGTAGGCAGGGTATGGTTCCAGAAAGCTCTGCAGATTCATCAAATCTTTTTTAAAAAATATACTTATGTCATTTTTATTTGATTTCTTATATCCTAAAGTTTTGCTAAGTTATATGGTTGCAATTTACAGCTTCATATATAGGATTAAAATTTTTTATTGGAGTATATTTGATTTACAGTGCAGTGTTAGTTTCAGGTATATCTTTTCTGTTTAATTTCCCAAGGAAGGCTATTTTTTCACCCACCCTGGGGGTCGATTAGGGACCCACAGCTTATCTCCCTGACAGAGTGCTGGGTCTCTTTAACTTGGTCCCAGTGTGGGAAGAGTAAGGGCCTCTATGTCACCTTTGAGGGATTTCGGTCCCAGAATTGAAGGGTGGCCTTCTCAGGGAAGGAAGTTTTAAGTAGCTTGGCCATTGGGACTGATTTTTCCAGGAGCAACATTCCAGAGCTCTGCCACAAATTGGACTCTGAGTCCCTAGCACAGACGTGGGCTCCTAGGGAACCTCTTAGTCACCCTTCAAGGCCCACTTCCTTTAGGACGCCTTGCCTGGTCCCCTTAGCTGATAGAATTTTCTCCCTTTTCTGAACTTCTGTAGCCCTGGGTTGGAGTTTTGTTCGGATTCACCAGAAACCTAAATTAATAGGAACATTCTATTTCCCAAGAATTCCAATTCATTGAGGGTTCTTGGTCTTGCTTTACAAAAATAGGAACAGTGGCTTCTTTGTAGTACTTCACACTTATTTAGCTTTTATGAAATAAACCAGTGTTTATGAAGTAACTTCCCAGGCCTGGCTCTCCTTGGTACTGAGTGTGACGTGTTGGCGGGCATTCTGGCTTGGTATGTCCCGCTGCCCTCACGTGGGCTATAGCAGGACCGGTGGCAGCGGCACATTTGTGGTTTCATTCAGCCAGTATTTTCTGAATAGTAGCCTGTGCCAGGTACTGAACTGTGCTCAGGAGCTGAAGAGCCGAATGGGTTCTGGTCTCTGCCCTTAGGAGCTCATAGGCTAGAGCGGGGAAGACAGATCTAACTCTGACAGAACGCGAGTGAGAATAACTCTGGAAGGTTCAGTTGGATCAGTGGGGGTGGGTGGAGGAAGGACTATTTCTGATCGGGAGCCTGGGCCACACGGTGTAGAGCTGGATCTATACGACCAGAGACGATGGGATATGAATGGTGTCTCCAAATCCCAGGACACAGATGATAAGCAGTGGACGTTGAGGGCCAAATGTGTATGTGCTGCCTACCGGGCTAGGTTTGTTTACTACAGTTCTCATGGAATCCTTTCATCAATCCTATTGTGTAGCTGTTACCATGTTAACCTATTTTGTATTAGGGAAACCCGAGAATTAGAGAAAATAAGTTATTTTCCCAAGTTATCTACTGCTTTGTTGAGCTTGTAATTCACCAGCTGGAGACTCTGACTCCAAATCTTACACCCATCCAGTGGGTGTCCACCTCTTTGCTCACATACCACGGCCATATTTCTATTATCAAATGTCAGTGTTGTGTCTTCCGATGTATGTGCTGTTTAACTGCTTTTTCCGGGAGGGGGTTGGCCCACAGAAATGCTTGTCAAGGAAAAGGGAAGGGCTATTGATTGACTGCAGGGAGCTCGTTAGAGGGGGAGAACTGGAGTGAACTCTTTGGAGATTTCAGTTTTGCCAAAGGAATGCCACTGAAGTTTTGGGAAATCAGGTGCTGAATACAGTGACCAAGAGACACTTGTGTATCTTTCAGGACTCAATCTGTACAACCGATCTCTATGCTGAGACCATTGCTCCTTCCCTTTATTATAGCACTTAACATGTATTGATTTAGTAATATGGCATTTTGCCCTATTGGGTTGTGAGTTCCTTTGAAGGTGAGAGCAGGTGGCATCCATCTCTGTGTGTCCAGTGCCTAGCACTGTGCTTGGCACAGAGTAGGTACTTAAGAGCTGCTTGTTGAATCTATCCATCTACCCACTCAACCATCTATCCAATCATCCATCCATCCATCCATCCATCCATTTGTTCATCATCCATACATCTACCAATCCATCCAGCCAGCCCCCCACTCACCCGTTCACCCATCTGCCTCTCCATTATCCATCCATCCATTCAACCATTTATCCACCCACCCATCCATCCATTTATCTACCATCCATCCATCCATCCACCCACCCACCCATCCATCCACCCACCCACACATCCATCCATCCACCCATCCACTTACTTATCCATCCGTTCACTGACCTATCCACACATCCATCCATCTCCCCATCCACCCATCCATCCATGTACCCATCTACCTACCCACACAGCCATCCATTCAACTGCCTATCCATCCATCCATCCATCCATCCACTTATTTATCCTTCCATTCACTGACCCATACACCAATCCACTCGCTCACTCAGTCCTCCATTAGGTAGTCTCTGAAGAGTACAATGTGCCTGGTATTATGGCCAGTGCTGAGGTAACAAGAGATTGAGTCAGATACAGACCATGCTCTCAAAGAGCTCAAGAGTCTAAGGATAATGAGAAGAAAATGTGTCAAGTAGGGAAAAAATTGACTGAATGAAGACCATATTATCTCCAAGCCTGGGACTTTCCAAGAAGATAATAGATTGCTTCTTTATCTTAAATGACATAGATATGAACGAGGCAGCCTCTCCCTCTCTATCCCTTTTCCCTTGTATCTCAGCCCCTGTGAGGTTTTCTCTGGCACCATCTGGGCCCTTGCTCTGCTGGAAGCCCTTTGAGACATGAGGATCTCCATAGGAGCTCCGTGCAGAGGGCAGGGCAGGGGCCACTGGTCTGGCGGCTTCAAGGTGGCCATATCGCCGTCCCCTCCTGTGTCTGCCCGAGAGGAATGCTGCCTAAAAGGACAGAGCAGATGTTCTCTGGGCAGAGTGATCATTCATCAGCCTCTCCTCTGGGAACAGGGGGCGACAGCACATTTATCTGAGAGCAGAGGCGAAATCCTCTGACATTATTCTTGACTCATCCATCCTACTAGCGTTTTGTGAAACACTTCAGACTCCTGAGGGGCAGAGGACATTTGCTCACCTTCTCCAGCCTTTGTGATTGAGAGGCCACGTGGAGATGCTTAGTTAGCCTCTCAGGACCATGCATCGGGTACGCTTTGGAACACAGCCCCAAGGAAGCCTAGACAGAGCTCAGTGGTCTGTTATTTTCAAACTATCCTGGCAAATCCGTCACCTGGGCATTTTAGGTGGAAAAGCGGAGTGACCTATCTTGCAGGACTTGGTGGGTTTCCTGCCAACAGCATGACCAGTGCTGGCTGTTTTGAGACTTGGGTGTCCCACTCCCCGCTGGTGTCCCCGGGTGCGTGCTGTCCACAGCGACCGTGTCCTCATGGTCTCCCTGTCCCGGCTTCTCCTGAATGTGCTGATTCCATCCCCAGAACTTGGGCATCTTGCCCTGCCTCCACCACTGGTGGGGACGGCGTGCTGTAGATTTCCCTGTAATCCTCTGTGCGTGTCTTTTGGGGAGGGACCTGTTCTCTCTCTCCCTGTGACTGCTCTGGGGCAGGTCCTCGGTTTCTCTTCTCTGGTCAGGTCTCCGTGGTGGGTCACATTGCCACACTGCATCCCCAGTGCATCCAAAACACGAGTCCGGTCTCATCACTCGTGGGCTTCAAGCCCTGCTGTGCTTTTCCGTCGGGACTCAGGGGCTGATGTCACCTTCTTCTCCTTACCCAACTTCCAGCTGCAGTGGATGCAGGATCAGGCAGACGGAGACCAGGGTCTCGCCTTCCTTTCTGCCGGGGCTGTTGGCCTGTCTGTTTAAGGTGTGAGCCGAAGGCCTGGCCGATTCTCCCTGCCCGCCCGCCCCTGGCTAGAGCTTGGAGTGGGTGGCTCCCTGTAAGGGAGAGCCTCACACTGGGGGGATCTAGGAAGCTGTGTCTCGGCCCCAGACCACGTACCTGCTGCTTCCAGTTCTGCCCACCCTCTGCATCTCTTGGTTCAAATTTACAAGAGAGAGATTTGGCCCAATTACTCCTTTTGAGTCATTCTGTGCAAGTTCCTTCTCCCCACTCTGCAGGGCGGGGTGGAGTCTCTTATTTGAAAAGGGAATCCTACGGCAAAGGCAGGGCAGGAGACCCCCTTCTTTTGGGAGCTTGGTCAATAGAATCTGAAAAGTCCTCTTGGTGAAGGTAAGGTTTGAGCCATTGCTATGGATTGAATTTCTGTGTTCCCCAAAATTCGTATGTTGAAACCTAACCCCAATGTGATGGTCTTGTGTCGGGAACTCTGGGGGGAAATTTGGGCCTGAGGGTGGAGCTTTCACGAAGGGGATTAGTGCCCTTTTAAAGGAGACCCCGGAGAGCTCCCTCGTCCCTTCCGCTGTATGAGGACACCGGGAGAAGACGGCAGTCTGCAACCTAGACGAGAGCTCTCACCAGAGCCCAACCCTGCTGGCACCCTGATCTTGGACTCCCAGCCTCCAGAACTGACAGAAGTAAATTTATTGTTTATAAGCCACCCGATCTGTGGCTTTTTTGTTATAGGAGCCTGAGTGGACTTACACAGTCACTGTACTAGCTTCCCTGGGCTGCCGTAACAGGGTACCACAAACGAGTGGCTTAAAACGCAAAAATGCAGTATCTCTGGAAGTCCAATTTCAGGGTGGCACCTGAGTTCCCTCTGGAGCACTAGGGAAGGATCTGTTCCAGGCCCCACTTCTAGCTTCTGGTAATTCCTTGGCTTGTGACGGCATAACTCCAGTCTTAACACGGTATTCTCCGTGTGTGCATGTCTGTGTCCAAATTTCCCCTTTTATAAGGACACCAGTCAGATTACACTAGGGGCTCCCCTCCTCCAGGATGACCTCATCTTAACGGATTACATCTGCAATGACCCTACTTCCTAATAAGGTCACATTCTGAGGTGCTGAGGGTGATGGATTTTAGAAGACACATTCATCTCATGACAGTTACCTTCTTGACTTGAAAGGTGCTTAGGGCTTTAATAGGCAGTGACATGGAAGAAGGGCCTTCCGGGGGTGGGGCGTGGACATCAGGGGCAAAAGCGCAGAGGTGGGAGGGGTGCTTCGTCTCTTTCTCCCAAGGCAGAGTCAACCACCTTGTACTTGATCTGCGGTTCACTTCATCCTGCTGAGAAGCTTGTCCCTGGGATAAACTTGGGCATCATAATTACATATCTTACTTCAGATTTATGGGTCTTCGCCCTGCCTCCCCAGCTGGGCCAAAGGACCTCCCCAAATTGCACGAGGGCAGCGTAAACGGGGCTGGTAATTGAATGACCCACCCACTCACTGATAGGAGGTGCTTGGCTTCAACTTAGACTTTGTGCTGGCTCCACATTCTGAATTGACCGTCTCTGTTGATCAGACCAAGAGGATATAATCAGATGCCCATGCTACTGGGAGCAGATTGTTTTAGGAGTGATGCCGGCATAGTTGAGATAATTTGCCTGAATGGAGAGTGAGCCGGTCAGTGGAGCTGTTCACTCGTTGTGGATTGTGGACAGACATGGTGGGCCGCACCCTGCCCCTCGCCCTCAGAGAGGATGCATGTGGCTCTGGGCACGGCCCTGTGTGCCTACTGTGTTCTCTTCCCAGCCTCCTGGGCTCCTGTGGCCACGGCTCCGCCCTTTTCTCCCAGGACCCCCGGGTCTGTGACACCTCAGTCACTTTGCCCCATTTTTTCTGCTCTTGTCAGCCTGGTGAGCACACACTCGTCTTTCACCCCTTTCACTGGAGCGTCCTCATGGCAGATTTCCCTGTAAACTGGGCTTGATGTGGGGCTCAGGTGGTCCACCACTCGGGGGTCCCTGGTACATTTCCGAGCGTTAGCTCCTCACCTGTAGAACATTCCCCACTGTGGCACTGTCCTCAGGCTGTCCCTCCACCTGTCCCAGCAGGGTTCCCGCTGTCCTCCTGGGGGCCCCAGGCTACTGTCACAGGCATCACCAAGGCAACATGTGTTTTAGAACAGCATGGAGCCCTTTACTAAGACATTATAAGGAATTATAGCATATTCGCTCGTCCATTTTTAAAAGTCTGTTCTTCAAGAAGTTATCAGACTAACACACATCTATGCATGTACGACGTTTTTCTTTTCTGGCTTATGACTGACGTCGTTCAGTGGGTGAGTGACTTTTCCAACACGTCCTTCTTGTGTTTGCACACACTTTTCCACTTGCTTCTCCTTTTGGAAGTCCCCCAAAGGTCATGGCTCCCTGAAAACTCTTATAAAATACCTATAAGAGAGCATTTTATTGGGAACTTTCAGGCATTTGGAAAATATGCTATTGTAAATTACAATATGCTATTGTAAATGAACAAAATGGACATGTCCATTTTGTGAATTTTTTTTAAACCGACCGTGGAGCAGGTGTGCCAGGGTATGGAGTCAGTTACACCCTTGGTTCTACTATCATTTTCTGTGTGTTCCTGTTGTGGCCAGGCTCAGCTTCTCTATCTGTGAAAAAGGGTGACAATGATTATTAAAAAAAGCCACCTTCCCCACTCAATTATTGAAGACTAAATTAAAGTGCTTGGTGGGGACTTTGCTGGTGGCGCAGTGGTTAAGACTCCGAGCTCCCAAGGCAGGGGGCCCAGGTTCGATCCCTGGTCAGGGAACTAGAGCCCGCATGCATGCCGCAACTAAGGAGCCCATGTGCCGCAACTAAGGAGCCCGCCTGCCGCAACTAAGACCTGGCACAACCAAATAAATAAACAAATAAATATTTAATAAATAAATAAATAAAGTCAGAATGATAAAATAGCACCATTAAAAAAAAACACGAAAGTTCTTGGTAGTTTATTATCACCCAGTATAAGTTGGCTTCCTGCCTGTAGAGTCATTGTTCAAAGGGATCTTCCCACATACTCATCTTGTTTTATATGTTGGTCTCACTCTAGTGCAGGCCTAGATCCTCTTGTTTTAATGCGCTAATGTAATTCTCGTTTCTGTTACATTTAACAACTGGTAGCAAAACACTGAGGAGTAACTGAAAGCTGCTGGGAACTTCACAGGACCCAGAGTTTTCCTAGGAGTGGTTGTTTTTCTTTGCCTTGCCTGTGGGCATTTTACTAGAGAAAGTGATTTAGTGCTTTTTCTTCAAGAGCAAAAAGGAAAAAAAGGAACCAGTCACTCTAACGAAATGGTACATGCATATTTAACCACTGGCAATGGCAGTCTTTTATCTCCTGCAAACAGGGGCAGATGACCTGCCCCGGAAGCAGGGGGCCTCTTTCCAGATACGTGTCTCATGTCAAGGTCATCAGGAGCCGGGGAGTCCGGTTAGGTGGGAGTTTATGACTTCACAGTCACTGAGAGTTGAAAATGAACACTTAAACATAAATTCAGGGGCTTCCCTGGTGGCGCAGCGGTTGAGGGTCCGCCTGCCGATGCAGGGGACGCGGGCTCGTGCCCCGGTCCGGGAGGATCCCGCGTGCCGCGGAGCGGCTGGGCCCGTGCGCCGTGGCCGCTGGGCCTGCGCGTCCGGAGCCTGTGCTCCGCGGTGGGAGAGGCCGCGGCGGTGAGGGGCCCGCGTACCGCAAAAAAAGAAAAAAAAAATAAATAAATTCAGGATAGGAGAAAGTCATGCTTATTTAAAGGTAAATTTGGATTGTCCGGGTAAGTGACGGTGCTTTCCTTTCTTTTCAGTAGGATGAAGTCTCTGTTCTTTCTGGGGCTCCTCATTTGTGCCTCAGACGTTGAGTTGAGAGTTTCGGAAGTCCAGGGTTAGGGCGTCGGACAAGATGAGGTTTGTGCACGCTGCGGTTGGGAAGCGGCAGGGCTGTTGATTAATGCCGGTCGTCTATCCGGTCCGCCCTCTGGCCGGTGCCCTTTATTTCACCAAGGCTAAAACCTACGGAAACAACTCACCTTAGACTCAGAGGTGATCTGAAGCTCTGTCTGGCTCGGTACCCAGACGTCTGGGTGGAGCAGAGCGGTAGCAGAATCTCGCCCAGCTCCTCAGGCTGGTGTCCAGTACCCAAAGGTTAAACCGGACCAGAGGAAAGGCGGAGAGACCACAGGCTTGGGAGCATGATTGATATGCATTCAGACCCCACCTCTGCCTCTTATTGGTGTGTGTCCTTGGGCAAGACATCCGTCTCTCTGGCCCTCATGTTTCCTCTCCTCTTGGTCTCATAGGACTGCATGAGGATGAAGTGAAGGGATGTGTCAAATGCCCAGGAGAAGGATCCTCTGGGGGCAGTTCGTGTGCCCGCCTTATCAGGTGGATAATCAATACTTAAAATAGCCACCTCTGCAGGCTTGTAAAATAGCACTTTGATATTTTTGTGTTTGCCTTGCAGTACCATATCCTGTCTGAACATCCTCTTCTCCCCAGAAGGTCAGCATGACCTCATTGTCTGGGACAGATTTGGCCTTGCTCTGCTTTGGTCTTATCACTACTTTTCATGCTGTGCTTTCCAAAACACATCACACGTCTTCTTGTCACTGGCTGAACAGACGCTGGGCTCACTGCAGCCGCGGCAGACAGTTCTGTCCATCCCTTTCCTTATTCCTGACCAATGGAACCCTGATTTTGTTCGGGATAGCAAAGTGCCTGTGGCTAAAAACCCGGTTTCTCAGGCTCCATTGCAGTGTAGGTGGCCCTAAGGCCAAGTTCCAGCCAGTGTTTTATAAGCAGAGATCTGTTGGGTGGGACTTCTGGGAAAACAGTTGTCTTCCTGGTGAAGAAGCCCTGCTCCTTTTCTCTTTGGCTTTTCTCCTTTCTTCCAGTCTGGATTGTGAACTTCAGTGGCTGCCTTCCAAGGCAGAGGAGCTCTGGTATTGAATGTCATTGTCAGAAGGCCACCCCGGCTCTGGACGAGCTCCCTTCCGGCTTCTAGTTACATGGGAAGAGCGAGCTCCTCTTGGGTTGAGCCGCTGTGGTTGGGTTTCTGTAACAGGCAGTGAACTATCATGATGGGTATGTGAGGTTCTTCCCTGACTTCACACTGACGTGACTCTGTCCACGTAAATGTGTTCCATGTGACCTTTTTAAAAGTTGTCTTGGTCGCATCCTCTTTCTTCTGGCTATTTCCTTCTGGGATGACATACCCTATAGGTTTATTCGGGCTTCTTTCATTAGCCATTTGGCAAAGACGCAGGAGGCTGTGTGTCTCTAGCGCTGAGAGGAGGCACCAGCTGGGGTGCAGCCACCTCTCCTCGGGCCGGAACTGCCCAGCCAGGCACAGGCCAGCCCCATAGGATGCGGCATGAGACGGAGGCCTGGCACCAAGTCACATAGCGGGGTCAGACACTTGCCAGGGTTTTATCAAAGACTCACTTTTATCAGTGCCAACTTAGTTTGTTCTAGTGAAAAAAAGATCCATTGAGGGCTTGAGTTCATGTGGATTACTTACGAATGTAACTCTAGTTTTATGAATGGTTTTGAGCATTGTCCTTCACCCTTCCTCATCTTTGCCACCTTTTTTTCCTTCTTTACATCCTACGGCGTTTTATGACACCACATGACTCTAAGCTTTCTTCCTTTATGTCACAAGTTCCTTTAATAGGAGAATAAGAGAGAGAACATAACGTCGTGGAAAGATCATGAGTTTTGGATATCAGGAAACCTGCATTAAAATCTGAGTTTGGGGGCTTCCCTGGTGGCGCAGCGGTTGGGAGTCCGCCTGCCGATGCGGGGGACGCGGGTTCGCGCC
>NW_021145745.1:19151-23143 GCF_002837175.3 Physeter macrocephalus | reverse complement strand
CCGCAACGGGAGAGGCCACGGCAGTGAGAGGCCCGCGTACCGCAAAAAAAAAAAAAAAAAAAAAAAATCTGAGTTTTACTTACTAGCTATGCGATCTTGGTTAATGTCTACAAGGCTTAGTTTTCTCATTAGTAAGGTAAGAATTTTAGTGGAGATTAAATAAGATATTGTACTTCGAATACTAATAGCAGTCTTATTCTCCGCAGCTGCCCACTCCTTCCTCCTTATCTTATTCTTGGGAGGCAATGACTTTCAATCCTTTTAAGTGATTCTTTTAGTAATTCTCTTGCCACGTCTAAAGAACATACTTTGCTACTTCTTGATTCTTGAATTTTAAATAATATTTATTAACTTCCCAATGTGGAAGATAAGGATTTTGCCCTCTTGCATATATGCCTCATTCTTCCCGTACAGATCCACACATCTTGCCCTCTATTCCAATATAGTTATTTATGGTGTTTGATAGCTCAATTCAATGTATGCATGAATACGGCCATGTAAACAGTTTGGCGGCTGAGCCGGGTATGTACTACTATTAGTTTTATCTTTTTCCTGCATAGCTTTTGTTTTCCCTAAAATTAGCCATTGCTTATTTTTTTTGTATGCATTTATCACTGTTTATCTGGTGATCAGCGTAAAATGAGGAAGTGATAAATAGTAGTAGGCATATTATGAGAAAAGAAGAGACATGCCACTTTTTCAGGGGAAAGGTCTCCCCTCCCCCATTAAATTCTTAAATCAGTTTCTACTGTGGGACCTCATATAAATGATATTGTGACACAGTGGACTTAACCTGATAGCAAATGCCAAAGCCAGCTCCATATGGCTGTTTTCCACGATGGTGTTGAAAAAAAGCCACAGTTACAATGTCACAGTGCAACTCTGGGAAGATCACTCCATGAGGGACCAGGTTAATCGGGTTGAAAATGGTGAAACTTGATCCAGGAGGAAACTTGGGCACCTGGTGGGGTGGATGGACGGCATGTCTCCCGACCTCTTTTCTGCTGGTCAGCCTCTCTAAATAGCAAGACTGCACTCATTCATTCAGACAGCCAGACATGGACTGGGCTCTGGAGAGTCTGTAATCAACAAAACAGATGTGGTCTTTGCTCTCATGGAGTTCATGGTCTTGTGGGAAGACAGATACTGCAACGTGCATTGGTGGTGTCATGAGTGTTGTGAAAGAGAAAGGCAGGATGTGTCACCTCATCCCAATTCCATCAATAGTTGAACAAAGTCTGCCAGCTTGATCTTTCTGCCGATAAGGATTCCCCAGATCCCTTAGTTGCCCTTTCCTTTAACTTTTTTGAAGGCTTCTTTCTTTTCTGCATTGACACGCAAACAGCTACTGAGTAGAGTAAACCCACAAGATTTCAGAATCAGTCTTTCTCAGGCTATAAAGTCAACCTTCATCCAATCCAAAACTTGCTCAGGGAAACAGTGCAGCAGAGATGGGGCTGGACACGCCTGTTCTGGCTGTCCACACTGGGAAAGGGCCCTGAATTCATGAGCGTGCTGCTGTGTCTGAGGAATGGATCACAAAAACAAAAATCCAGCGGTCACTACTCTGGTAGAACAGAAGAATGATGACTTTTCAAGGCTGCAGACCTGTCACTTTACATCCACTTCAAATTCACATTTACATCAAAGTTAATGAGTGTCAGAAATCTCTTTCAAATCCATCCATAAAAGGCAAGAATTTATAAAATGCCAGCACCCTAGTTGAAAGTAGCAGAATTATTTGTTTGGATTAGATGTTCTATTCCTTGCTTTTCAAATGATATAAGTTTCTTATTATAAGGCAGAAGGTTGGACTGGGTGATAGTTTTAAGTACCCTCCAACTGTAAAGCTTGTGATCATAGAATATTTTATATAGTTCTTTGCCAAGCAATGCTCTGTCTGCAAGCATTGAGTACTACTAAGTCTGTATTTTGGGGAGAAATCCTTAACACCAATACTCATATGAAATTATACACGTTTGTCAAATTTCACTTTTTTCTTTGCTAGCTATAGATATTTATTCTAAAAGAATGACCAGATAGCTTCTTTTAGATTGGAAGTAATTAGATTCAGTAATTCGATTGGATGAAGAATTAGCCCTTGGCAGTTTTTTTCAACTGGCTCGGACAATTCTCAACATTACTAAAATGTGACTTTGGTCACTAGAAGTACAGAATTGTCTTGCAGTATAGTTATTACCTTCAAAAATAATCAGAGGACTCTAAATATTTTTATTTTCTCCTACTTTATATGTTTGTTTTGCACAGTGACTTTGAAAATTCCCATTTGCCAAGATTCAGAGGATCTTTTTCATTTGAAAATAAAGGGAAGAAGGGCTTCCCTGGTGGCGCAGTGGTTGAGAGTCCGCCTGCCGATGCAGGGGATACGGGTTCGTGCCCCGGTCCGGGAAGATCCCACACGCCGCGGAGCGGCTGGGCCCATGAGCCATGGCCGCTGGGCCTGCGTGTCCGGAGCCTGTGCTCCGCAACGGGAGAGGCCACAACAGTGAGAGGCCCGCGTACAGCAAAAAAAGAAAAAATGATAAAGGGAAGAAACTCTAAAAAATAATGAAATTGCCAAATCTGTATTAAACCTGTGAAGATGGAAGAGTTCCCTTTCCCCCACCAGGGAAAACATCCACTGTTAACATTTCAGTGTATTTCCTTCCAGTCTTTTTTCTATGCGTTTTAAAACCTGCAACTGTAGTAGGTACTAAGGATGTAATATACTTTCTCTGCTTTCTATCATTTTTTCATGCTTTTTGTCATTTAAATGTGTCATATTAAGTATGTAAGGAACTCTCTTGCTAATGAGTCAACATTAGCCAGAATAAAGTAGGAAAGGTTCATTGACTCCTGGAGAGTTTAGCAACCGTCAGATATTTAGGGTCATTAATTCTCTTTTTTCTTTCTGCCTGTAGGAGCACCTCATCAATAAGTACTCTCATGGTTGTTATTTTGTGCTATAGGAGCTTGGGAAACAGATGGGCAGGATAGGTTTCCAGGAGCTCCAGTCTGAAGCATCTATGAAAATTATTCTTGTGTCTAGTAAAATTAAAGATGGAGCATTAATGGCTTCCTCGATGGGGTCTTGCTTCTGAAAGGCAGAGCTGATACTGTCCTGACTCCGAGCAAAAGCCACAAAGGAGCTATCTTTTCCTAAGTCTTTAGTTTTTGTTTTAAGGTTCACCACAAACTTTAGCAGTGAAAAAAAATAAAGTGCAGTAACTGGGTCATTCTGACCTAGAACCAACCAAAATACTTCTAATTACTGCGGCAGACAATGATGAATCATACCCAAGCTAGCTTGCTGCCTTTTCAGTCATATGCGCTCATAATCAGACTCATGGTTTCGTCGCCAGTGGAACATTTGCTCCAGCTTGTTTGGGTCTGTAGGAGGAGAGAAGTTTGCGGAACTTCCCAGCGTAGGATCTGCTCGGCTGCACTAGTACAGCAGGGAGGGGACTTCACGTTATCAGGGTTTAAGCTCCCTCGGAGCAGGGCTGTGGCTTAGGCATTTTCATCATGGTGATACCAATAAAAGCACCGATGGTGTGCTAGACAGTGTAAAACGTGCTTTATGGTCCTTGTGTCATTTAAGCCTTCCAACAATCTTACGATATAGGTATTGTTATCCTCATTTTGCTGAGAAAATAGGCTCTGGAAAATTAAGTCACTCAAATACCCAGTGTGTATGTAAGGTAGGCACCCGGCAAATGTTGAGTGAGTGAATGAATGATTACTCCAAGCTAATTGGAGGGGAGAGGCAGAGGCGAGAACATGGCCAGTATGAGCCAAAAACTTGAGATTGTGTACCACCCAGTTATTCACTTTTGCAATTTTTTTTTTTTTTTTTTTTTTGCGGTACGCTGGCCTCTCACTGCCGCGGCCTCTCCCGTTGCGGAGCACAGGCTCCGGACGCGCAGGCTCAGCGGCCATGGCTCACGGGCCCAGCCGCTCCGCGGCACGTGGGACCCTCCCAGCCCGGGGCG
>NW_021145745.1:0-19079 GCF_002837175.3 Physeter macrocephalus | reverse complement strand
GACCGGGGCGCGAACCCGGCTCCCCTGCATCGGCAGGCGGACGCGCAACCACTGCGCCACCAGGGAAGCCCCACTTTTGCAATTTTTAAGCTCCAAATTTGAGTAGCAGTGGGGGAGGCGAGAGGATTTCAACGTAGGCAAATAACATAAGACATGGATGAGGGAATAAGTTTGTAATCAGCAAAAAGATCAGCTTGACCGGGACAAAAAAAAAAAGAGAAGGAAAAACACTGAACTGTCAGCCACTGTGCTAAATACTTTACTACATTATCTTATTTGAAACTCACAGAACCCCTTTGAAGTACGCCTTGTTAATCTCCATTTGTGGGGGAGGGAACAGAGCTCAGAGAGTTCAGGAGCTGCTTGAGGTCACACAGCAACAGGCCGGTGAGGGGCCAGGATGGGAACCCAGGCACCAGCTCCATGGATGCTTCCCTATAAACAAAAGCCAGGAATGGAGAGTTCATTAATTATGCTTGAATTTTATTTTGTATTTGATAGAGAGAAAAAACCCGTATGATATACAAATTTCTTTTATACTGACAAAACCCAGCAACTGGCTCTACCCCAGGAAGAGATTCCAGTTCAGTCAGTGCAGGGAAAAGGCCAAGCAGCTGATGAAAGTTTTGGGGTTGCCAGAAAGAATGAGCTTGGCATGAGTGGTGTGCAGTTTAGTGGTGGTGACCACATTTTCCAAACCAGAATCGGCATGCCATGCTCTTTGTTTAACCCCCAACCCCGCCCCACCCCAAGTATCAGAGGAACTCCTGAAAATGTAGTTGGAATGCAGAAATACAGTCATATGGTCAGTTCTGATATAATGAGACATATGTTTCTAAAAATCACCGAATCATGAAAAATCGCACAATGAAAACCACAGGATTTGTGGGAAAGATGGGATTATAGGCACAGGACTCAAAAAAATTTCATCAATGACATATTGAAAAAAAAAAGTAAACGCCTAATAGAAAAGGGAAGCACAGTTTTACATGAGAAATAGTTAAGAAATACACAAATGGTGCAATAAATATGGAACTTTACCTGGAAGTGCAAGATAAATGGAGTTTTGTGTGGAAATGGGCATTGGAAGGGTTGCAGCTGTGAGTTACTGTGAAGTAGAGGAAGGAGGGAGATGTGGAATCATATGGAAAGTTCTAACACCAGCTGTGGATGGGCGTGGCTTGTAATACACGCAGAGATTGGAGGTGGCTGGTAGGTGTTTGAGGTGTGTGGTTCTGTGTATTCCTAAGCAGCTCACTTCAGCCGGGCACCTTTTTTCTGCATTCACCTTAGTGTTTCTTGCAGAGGAAATCACACCTAAGGGCACACAAAATTCACAAAATATTAATCCGTTGGTACAGATTTGTGGTTTAAAAACAAGTGTCATAGCAGAACTGACTGTGTATAGGACAACATAGCAGAATATACAAACTCTTACATATCAAAATGTGTGTGGCTTCCATACCTGTAGCTTTTCCACTCAGATCTCTAGTTAGGGTCCCTACTAGAGACTAAATGTGTGCGTCCCTCCCAAATTCATATGTTGAAACCTATCTTCCAATGTGATGGTATTGGGAGGTGGGGCCTTTGGGAGGTGATTAGGTCATGAGGGTGGAGCCCTCAGGAATGGGATTAGTGCCCTTTTATTTATTTGTTTTTATTTTTGGCTGTATTGGGTCTTCCTTGCTGCACGGGCTTTCTCCAGTTGTGGCGAGCGGGTGCTACTCTTTGTTGCGGTGCGCGGGCTTCTCATTGCGGTGGCTTCTCTTGTTGCGGAGCACGGGCTCTAGGTGCATGGGCTTCAGTAGTTGCAGCACGCGGGCTCAGTAGTCGTGGCACGCGGGCCCTACAGCACGCGGCCTTCAGTAGTTGTAGCACGCGGGCTCAGTAGTTGTGGCGCACGGGCTTAGTTGCTCTGCGGCATGTGGGATCTTCCCAGAGCAGGGATCGAACCCGTGTACCCTGCGTTGGCAGGTGGATTCTTAACCACTGCACCACCAGGGAAGTCTGGATTAGTGCCCTTTTAAAAGAGACCCCAGAGAGCTCTCTTGTCCCTTCTGCCACAGGGAGAAGATGGTCCATCTATGAACCAAGAAATGGGCTCTCACCAGATACCAGATCTGCTGGCACCTTGGTCTTGGACTTCCCAGCCGCCAGAACTGGAGAAATAAATGTTTGCTGTCTGAGCCATCCAGTCTGTGGTATTTTTGTTACAGCAGCCTGAGTGGACTAAGACTGTCCGTCAGCTTTAAACCAGAGGAGGGACTGGGTCATCTCTAAGAACTCTTCCTCTGTGATTTATGGGTCTCTCAGTGAATGGACTGGGTGACACAGTGTGGCCCCCCAGTCTCTCAGAGGATAATAATTAGAGTTAAAAAAAATTCTTTATGTATCCTTGTTTTTTCTCAGGTTGCTTTAGTATCTTTCCTTCTCCTGGATGTTCTTGTCATGCTTCAGTCCTTCTTCAGATGCCAGGTGACCCTTGGATTTTCATGTGGGTTTAAGAAAGAGAAAGTCGGCTGGGAGTTTTGTGTCCATAGGTGGAGCTTGTGGACTGGCAGGTGTTGCTTTTTGGGTACTCAGGACAGCATCAGCGTGTATTTTGGAGCCCTCTAAATGCCAGACTGTGTCTATGTTAGTGGCCCTAGTTCTCCCCTGTTGATTCAATTTAATTGATTTCATGTGTTTTGCCAGTGGTGCCCACTTGAGTGCTGGAACTCTGCATGTGGCCGTCGGGTGGGAGGTGGAGGGGTCAAGTGCTCCGTACAGAGTATTTCAAAGAAGTCCCCTGTTTTCAACTAACACATGCCAGAGGCCCGAGTCTGGGTTTCTGTAGGGCCAACTGGCTTCCTCTAGTTACTTGCCTTGTATTAGCCACCAGTCCTCTCTTTAGTCTGGCTTCTGGAGTTGCGTTAAACCTGAACAGAGACAGAAGTGCTCAGGTCTGTTTAGGGAGGTCAGGTCCATCACACAACAGAAGAGGTGTTTGAACTAGGTTTTGAAGGGTGAATAGAAGTTCCTATCATGCATGAGGGGTTAGGGCTTCCCAGGCAGACAGAGCACACAGCATGCGCAAAGCACCGGAGGCATAGGAGCAGTCAGCATTGGGCAGTACCAACCCCTCACAGTTTGTACAAGTAAAGCAGATCTAAAGTGATCTGAAAAACTCTCAGGGAAACATTTTGTGAAAGCCAAGGCCTATTTGTTTGTTAATGGTGGTTATCACAGTCTCCAGGACACTTTGTTGGACAGGTAGAGACTTTTTGCTTTTTGAAGGTCATCACTTCAGGCCTTTGTGGTCGCAGAGAAAAAGCCAGCACAGTTGGCTGCTGGTATAGTGAATCTGTCCGTGCTTGCCACATGGAAGGTGGAAGGGACTTGGCCGGGGGGTGGCGGGGGAGAACAGCATTTGATATGGAACAGAAGAGAGGGAGATAGATACATATGTCAAGGAGATACATTGGCGTTGAGCATAGATTTGCAGATGTAAGTTCAGCAGGAAGACTCACACCAGAAACACCATCAGAGCTGCCACTGGGGCGAGCTCTGTCTCCTGTGCAGGCACCCCAATGTTATTTTCACATCCGAAGCCTATTTTGACAGCAGTGGGAAAGCACGGTCAGTTCAAAGGTATTGTAATACAGGCCTGATGAAGGCAGTTCCTTCTTTGCTAATTTTCTCCTCGTGATGACGATAATTTATGTCAATTTAAAATTAGCAAGCTATGGAAAAGATTAAAGAAGCATTAAAAAATCTGGAATTCTTTCACTTGGAGGCAACCACTGTGGACATGTTTTTTTCAATCTCTTTTAAGCATTTTATTTGTTTATTTACAGGCTGAAAGCTTAGCAATGATAATAGTTGTTACTATTATCATGGCCTATATAGTAAGTATTATATATGTGCCATTCACTGTTCTAAGTACCCTCTGCATATTCATTCGTGGAATCCACACAACAACAGTAAGAAACAGGTACTTTTATCCCTTTTATCAGCTCGGGGAAACTGAGGCACATAAAGGTGAGGTAAGTTGCTCAGGGTCAAATGTCCAGTAAGTCAGGATTCAAACCCAAGCCTGGGCCAGACCCAAGATATATCTCTCTTGATGGATCTCTATATAATAAGATCTCATATATCAATACATTGTATTACATGTATGTGTATACATGTATTCCTCTCTTTATATTTCTATAACAATTTAAAATCTTTTTCTTGCTGCATGTTGTACCCTAAGGATATCCATATCGTTTAAAAACTTCATGCACAAAGCCACGTGCATGTGGATATCAGAGGCTGCATTAAACCTCCCTTTCCTGTTGGACATTTCTGTGGTGTCCAGTTTCCCACCATTACAGACAGTGCTCTGTGCGGTGGACGGTGATAGGCACTCCATGCAGGGTCACCCCCTCTCCAGTCCCCAAGCGTCCTCAGACCTGAGCTGCCGCCGCCCCGCCATGAGTGAAGCCACGCCAGGCTTTGCTTCGACTCCGGCAGCCTCATTCAAGCAGAGCCACCAGGGGGCGCGGCCCTGCCCGTCTGTGAAGGCCTGGGGGCAGGTGGGGTCTCCACTTGCCTTGCTAGGGAGATGGGGCTCAGCCTGGGGAGGAGTAGGTCCGAGACATGGGGCTCTTCCTTCCACCGCATGGTGGTTTTGAGGACGGGGCCTCGAAACAGCCGAGAACTCTCTTTGCTGACTGGGGCACCAGCAAGAATAATCCAGTCCTTTGGGCTTTGGCACAAAAGGCAGAGGACGTGGATCCCCCTGGGTCCTATCCATGTCCTCTTGGCGGGCAAATAAAAGACCGTGGAAAGAAGATTAAAAATCAAAGTTAGAGCGATTTAGCACAAATGAAGGGGGCTCCCATGATTTCTTGTCTTTCCTTTTTCAGTTAGGATCTGAGCAGGATTCCTGGGTTTCCAAATGTTAGTTGCAGCAGGAGTGTGTAGGAAGGTCCGGACAAGAGCTGGTGTTTTCCTGATTTCCAGCATGGCGGAAATGACTTAAATACAGTACGTTTAAGAACGAGCCACTGTGACCCTCAGGGGACTTCTCTTGGCCGGGTTGTGTTCCTTGCTATTCACGGAGGCGGTTGTCTGGAGGGGCACGTGCTTCTCGGGGTCAGCGCCACACCTGCGGTCCTCCCGTGGCCAAGCGGGCTGCCCGATTCCTATGGCAAAGCCCGTGCTCTTCCCTGCCCCTTCGTTCTCTGCGCCAGAGGACGCGGTTCCAGGCCAAGTACAAAACTTGCATGTTTTAAAAGACTCGGTTTAACTGCCGGTGGTTAGACTGACAGATTGGTATGTACCCGCGTGGTGAGCACTTTGACCCAGTAAAACACTTCAGCGCTAAGAAGATGGAAAACCCTGGCATTTGCCGTCTGACCCAGCAGGAGCCTGGGGCAGGTGGAGCTCAACTTGGAAAGTCTGCTGCTGGCTTTTTTTTTTTTCCCTCCTGGTTGTTGTAGCCTCGGGAGCAGATACTGCCTTTGAAACCTTTCCCCTGGCTGGCTTGACTGCCTCTGCCTCCCAGGGCAGGGGCCAGGGAGCCAGGGTGTCAGGCTGACCGAGCGCTTGGCACTGTTCTTGGGGGCATTAAGGGCTCCCCGCACGATCAAAGGCACAGCCCGGGAGGCAGGGGCTCAGCGAGCTCTCGCCCTTCACTGGGCTCAGCCTGCTCCTGGCCGGTTGGTTTCTGGCTGCCCGAAATGACCAGCTTCTTGTAAGGTACGGTGTGTTCGACATTGGGAGCGGAGCACCCGCTTTGGGGGGGTTGGAGAGGTTAGCGTTGGCGTTGTGGCTGATGATAGAGACGGCACTGGCCCGTGTCAGGCGGAATAATGGCAAAGCATTTGCCTTTTCAGTAAGCCGAGTGGATCCACTCAATGAACTCATTTCCTGATTTCGCTGTTGAAAATGGTATCTAAAGGGGTTAGAACTAATTAGTTTTGCACAAGGTGGACGCCAAGCAGCGGCGAGTCTAGTTATAAACGATGTGCTAAGGAAATACTCTCTGGATCCTGCCTGGTGGGTTCTGGAGAGAAGTATTTCCATAGTTTCTTCGTCTCTGGCTTTATTCAGAAGCTGCTTCTCTCCCATTCAGTTCTCCCTGCAACTGGGGGTGGGGACATCACGCTTGCTTTGTCGTTCCATTCCAGAGAGCTTAAGGATGGTCCCAGAGGAAGGCGCCATCTGGCCTTGTGTGGACAGATGTCTGCGTGGCGTGGTGCTCTGGCGGCTGAGACAGGACAGTCCCGGTTAGAGAGACAAGCAGATTAGATAGAAGTCAAGCCCTTAGCCCGGCTTTTCCGTCATTAAACAGCACCTGTGGAGTTTATGAGCTCCTCCAGGGAAAAATCGCAGAAATCTACATTAGAATGCTGTTTCCTGCCAGGAGGACCTCAAAGAGTTTGTAGGAGACCATCCTGCCGTCTGAATGCGTTTATGGTCACATCATATATTCGGGGCTGACTCTTCCTCCTCTCCTAAAGCATCACAGCCATCCCTCATACGCGAGGGCCCACCGTGCCGCGGGAGGTACAGGAGGAGGTTGGAAATGCAGTCTTGAGAGGGCTTTGCTTTTGTTTTGTTTTCCGAAACTTTGGTCTCATAAGAAATAAATCACCATACCTGTGTGTCGGCTGAAGGATTCTTAACTTTTGCTGTAGGGATGTGGGAGAAGGAAGGAACAGGGGTTAGTGGCAGCTCAGATCTGAGCTGGAATTTGGGGCATTGATGGTTACCTTCCGGGAGGCCCTGAGGTCAGCAGGGATTCCAGGGGAGGGCCGTCTCCGGAGAGGGTCAGGTGGGAGGGTCTGAGGACCACAGGTGTGTTTTGGATGTGATTCAGAATGGAGGCAGATGGCAAAGGGAGGGGAAGAGAGGCCTGGTGGGGGCTGTGGATGGGTCTTCTGTTTCATGGTCTTGAACTCCGGCTTTGACTCCAGGGCAGGGACGCTTTCTTCTCTGCCCTTGGTCACCTCTCCAGGCGAGGCTGAGAGGAAACAGAGGACAAAGCCAAGTGGGTACCAGCCCCATTTTGCACGTAGCTCAGCGGATGCTTGCGAGGGAACAGATCGCAAGCAAGGGGATGTCTGGAGGGTCCTGAGCACCTGGCGCGTGGGGCGCCTCAGACCTCCCACGGCCCCTGGCCTTCTGCGTTGCGATGGTGACACCACCAACTTCCTCCTCTTTCTAAAGTCCAGTCTCCCCGCTTCCTCAGCCTCCACATGAGCCAGTCTTTGTGTCCTCCTTGAGTCTCAGTGTATTGCAATATTCTCCTGTATTCCTCCTTAGGAAGCCTAGGTAATCGCTCTCACAGTCTGATCCTGCCAGCTTAAAGTCCTTGCCTGACTCTACAGGGTTAAATCTGAATGTGTGTTCACAGGCTTAGTCTAGACTGGCCCTCATCACCCTCCTATACCTGCCCCCCCCCCGCCCCCTACCATGCTCCAGCATCTGGAAGGACCTGTGTTCCCCAATCACACGTGGCTGTCAACCCCCGGGTCAAGCCTGGGCGTGTTGCCCACCTCCTGCCCGAATGCCCTTTCTTAGATTCAGCGGGCAAACCTGTGCTTATCCCCCAGATTCAGCTCTTCTGGGAGTTACCCTGAGATTGACTTGAGATAGAACCTTCTCTGC
Organism: Physeter macrocephalus; assembly: GCF_002837175.3. Lineage (NCBI taxonomy): Eukaryota > Metazoa > Chordata > Mammalia > Artiodactyla > Physeteridae > Physeter > Physeter macrocephalus. The sequence goes on along the minus strand of NW_021145745.1, from coordinate 11,441 downwards.
CCATCTCTGTTTCCTTTGGAGCTGCCCTCTTGCCTAAATCCCTGCTAAGGCAACGGTCGCACTGCCTTGTTTACCTGCACTTCCTCCCTACCCGTGAGTTTCTCCAGGTCAGGGACTCTGTGTCTTTCACTTTCACCCTTAGCTCCAAGTAGGAATGAAATATTACTGCCATGCATCCAAATTAGACTATTTAAGCATTTAACTTTAGGGCAAAACCATGAATCTAAGAGGAAGGTTCACTTTCTCGTGAAGCAGAGAACAGGCTCGGAGTTGTCGATTTGTGGCTTAGGACAGACCTAGCTGTATGAACTTGGTTCTGAGACGTTGAAGGCCTCCAGCTGTGTCTTCTCTTTGAGCCTGGGGTGGCCCGGGTGGAGGGCGAGTGGGGTCTCTGGCCGCCTGGGGTAATGAGCAGAGTCAATGGCTGATCCTTTGCCAGATCTGCTCCAAAGAAACTGTTCTGGGCTCCATGGGGAATGAGTGAGCTTGGTTGCACCATCCAGCAGTTCAGGCCCCCGAGGAGCGGGGGAAACGCAGACACACTCTGTGTGGCTTTAGGGGGAGAAACCCGGAGCCCAGTGAGGTGTGTGCAGAGTGCTGGGGGTGGAGGAGAGGAAGCCATGAACATTGGCCTCAGTGCGAGCCCGGGGAAGAACAGGCACAAACAGGGCCCAGGGGGTAGCAGAGTGTTCGTGAGGAAAGGACAGAAGTGCACCGTCTTGAACCTCGATGCTCATGGGAAGGGCTCCCCTCTGACCCTGCTTGGGATGGAAAATAGTCAGGTGAGTTCAGGTAATACCTGGGGCAGGGAGGCATTAGCTAATACACTTTCTGGAACTGTAACAGAGATGGCATCCTGGGGCCCGAAATGAAAACCTCAGGTGCGTCTGCTTTGGTACACCTGGGGCTTCTGAGTCTCCGTGCGGTGCTTTCACAGGACCACGCTCCATTTCTTTGCCGTCCTCACTATAACCTTGAACAGGTGGTCTCCCTCTACCTCCTTTTAGGAGTTATTATCCGGGAGCTGCAGTATTTATGGGAAATAAAGAAGTGACTAGAATAGTTTCTGTTGTCAAGCGGCTTCAAGTCTTGAGAGAAAGGGGGATAAGCCGTGTGGAAATGCCATCTACTTGCATAGGCACATTGCAATCGGTGTTCCCCTAAAGAAAGCCAGTTTAATTATTGCTGTCGGAGTACAGTGAACCAAGTTAAGTCAAGATCTCTGGTTAGCATCTAGAAATTAGAATTAGGAGCAGTTAATTCCAATTTAAGAGAGAAAGCTAGAGTTTATTAACATCTACTCTGTGCCAACAACTCTATATATGTTAGTTCATTTAACCCTCGTTACAACTCTGGGAGGTGGTTCGTATCATCCTCGTTTTACAAATGACGAGATGGAGGTTCAGAGAGGTTAGGTAACTTGCCCAAGGCCACACAGCTCAAAAGAAGCATAGTCATAAATGAAGCCCCTGGTGGCCTTATTCCAAAGTACAGGCTTTTTACTACCCAGCAGGCAGATTATGAACGCTTTTGCGTTTGAAAAATTGTTTGAAGTTGGTAAAGTCCAACTTTACTGAGGGGTTTATTATCTTATAACTCAAAGGGACCTGCAGGGCCCTCTCTGAGAGTCCTGCTGGTTTTGATCTAAGTCGACACCATGGCTGAGAACCCAAGAGCTTGCCCCCAGCACATCGCTGGCCTCAGTCTCCACACACAGAGGGCCCCAGCCAACGATGTGTGCCTCCGGACGTCTGGAGGAAACGGGATGTGGGTGAGGATCCCTCTACGGGTTAACAGAGATCCCTCTGGGGAAGGGGGCGAGCCGGCTCTGATGGGTGAGCATCAGGGGGAGGTGGTAGCTCTATTTTTATGAGTAGAATGACTGGTGCACAGCAGCCAGGGATACACAGAGCTGGGCGTCATCCTTAGGAAGTGAGTTCCAGCCATTCCAGGAACCAATAACTGTTGTTGACAGATGCGAGCTCTGGGCTTAAGCAGAGGTGCCTCGTTACTTGACCGATAAAAGGCAAAGTTGAAAGGCGCTCAGAAGGGAACGGGAAAATCATAGTGGACCCAGAGTTTAGCTGGACACAGAGCTCTTCAGGGTTCCCAGTGAGTGTCAGGGAGCTCTTTAAGTGAAATGGATTTTCTGTCTCTTGGGCAAAACTTTGGATATTCTTTTTTTTTTTGGCCACACTGCGCGGCTCGTGGGATCTTAGCTCCCCGACCAGGGATGGAACCTGTGCCCCCTGCGGTGGAAGCGCGGAGTCCTAACCACTGGACGTCCAGGGTATTCTCCAAAACTTTCGATAGTCTATTCTTTAAAAAAAAAGAAAGAAAAAGGAAAAAGGTCACTTCAAGGAGAGGCCGGAACGAGAATGTTTTTCTTTGAAAGGGCTGGAGTCTGGTTTAATCCCTGCTTTAATCTCCAGGAAAGGGCCAGTCGGGCTGTCTGTCGGGGCGGCAGACACTGTCCGGGCCCCGGCGGGCCGGCCCGCTGATTATTTGTGTGCTCGGCCTGTCTCGTGAAGCAGCAGTGAGCCTGCTCGCCTTCCTCCCTCGGGGAGACCTGTCTTCACGTAGCGTTCTTAGAACGCTCTTGGTTTTCTTTGTCTGGCTAGAAATGTGTCTTTTTAAATGGGGCTTTTCATTTGCTGATGCAGTGTTTTCTTGTCATGGCAGCCCCCCTCTTGGTAAAGTACCACTTAGGAAGAACCTAAGGCAGTCCTCTTCTAACCAAAAGTTTGGGCATGGCCGGACAAGTGGACACCGTTAAAAAAACAAAAACAAAAAACAAGAACTTTAAAAAATTCTCCCTTTTCTGAAGTCACCGTCGTCATTGAAAGCAAAGATTCCCTTGCTTTGGGCCATTATTCAACATTCTAAAATTGTCCCAAATGTGAGACCTTGCACAAGTCACTTAGTCTCATCCTGCCTCAGTTTCCTAATATATAAAATGAGAACCATGCTATGTGCGTTTTAGGGCCATGGTGAAGATGAAATAAATGATAAATGTAAACTAAGGAAGGTGTCTGCACAAAGTGGCCCTAGTAAGTGATGACTATTATTTTGATTATTACGTAAAATGCTCTTGAGGTTTCTGTTGCTAAAGGAAATAATAAAGATGTGAAGACAATCAATGCTTTTAAATCCCAGGCACAGTCTCTTCACCTGCAAAATGAAGACAATAGTACTTCTGTCACAGAACTGCTGGCGCAAAAGAGATACTAAACAAATGTTGGTTTTCTTATTCTTTCATTCAAACTCGGGTCGCCCCTCATATATATGTATATATCTGTCTATTGATTCATAAATTGCATACATGGACTGCAGTATATCCTGTATATTATTTACATTATAAAACATACACTGAAAAATAATGTAATGATTAGGTAGAAGAGATATGAACAGAGGTTTTTATATTTTCTTTTGTTGTTCACTATGGATGTAACGCTGTACTATGTATGTAAGTACTATAATAGGTACTTTATAAGGTCGGTCATGTGGTTCAGTGAGTATAGGTAGAACCTTCTCCTGTGAATAATTGCAGGGTTTTATGGGCTCCCAGAGTACCAACGAGAACACTTAGCCTGGGAGGGTGTCCAGTTTTGGATGTGTGTGTATGCTTAGTGTCGTGAGGCCGACTCTCCAGTGCTATCCTCTAGAAGTTTTGAGGAATACCATAGCATTCTGTAAAGCTGGGAAATGTCTTGACACGACTGGAAAAAAAACACTAGAAGGTAATGGTAATACAAGTTTATAACCTTTAAACTGAGGATGTCTGAGATTTTTCAATTCTGCTAGTCTAAACTTCTTAAATACTACTTTTCATGGAAGAGATTCTTGGAGAGGGGCTTTTCATTCCAGACCAGGCACTAGCTGTGCGTCATTCGTCAGGTCCCCCAACCTCCCTGAGCCTTAGTTTCTTCATCTGTAAACTAAGGATACAAGTAGGGAGAGAAATAATACCCAGAAAGGATTGTTGCTAGGATTAAATTCAGTGATGCTTGTGGAGATGCTTAGCAGGTGGCCTGCCTTTGCTGTAGGTCTGTAGTTCACCAAGATCTTCAGGTGCTCTCCTCCTGAGGTGCTGTGTGACGTCTGTCATCCATTATAAAATGGATATGCATAAAGCCTGCATTTCATTAATTTTTAAAAACGTAACCTTCAGCTTTTAATAAACGTAAAAATGCACACAGTCTAAAAAGTTAAATGTTATAAGCTTTAAAATGAAAAACGGTGATCTCCTTCTCACCTATTTCCACTCCAATTCCTGCTACGTAGAGGCAACCATCTCTTAATTCTTTCTTTTTCTTTAATTTTCTGGAATTTACCTCTTTATTTACAAGTAATGACTGATGTTGCACTTTCTTGATTATTCCTAGACCATCTTTTCATTCTTACCGTGGCGTGAGAATTGAGGGTTCTCACACCTCTTTCCTCCTCCCCGCCAAAGACGTGTGTACCCACCTTTTTCCTTTCCCCATCTTCCAAAATAGTTATAGGCACACCTTGGAGATATTTCAGGTTCAGTTCCAGGCCACTGCAATAAAGTGAATCACATGAATTTTTTGATTTCTTAGTGCATATAAAAGTTATGTTTATACTGTAGTCTATTAAGTGTGCAATAGCATATTATGTCTAAAAAAATGTATGTACCCCAATTAAAAAGTACTTTATTGCTAAAAAATGAGAACCATCATCTGAGCCTTCAGTGAGTCATAATCTTTTTGCTGGCGGAGGGTTGGAAATATTGTGAGAATTACGAAAATGTGACACAGAGACAGGAAGTGAGCAAATGCTGTTTTTATTTTTATTTCTTTATTGAAGTATAGTTAATGTACAATGTTGTTTCAAGTGTACAGCAAAGTGATGCAGTTATACATATTTATATATATCTGTTCTTTTCAGATTCATTTCCATCATAGGTTATTACGAGATATTGACTAGAGCTCCCTGTGCTCTGCAGTAGGTCCTTGTTATTTGTCTCTTTTATATACACTAGTGTGTGTATGTTAACCCCAAGCTCCTAATTTACCTCCACCAGGCCTCCTGCCTCCAGGTCTTCCCTCCAGTTCTGTTCCAAACATCCCTGTCCAACTGACCTGCTTAAAATATCACCTTTATCAACATAAATCCCTAGTTCTGAAGCTTCAGGGCTATTGCCTACTAAAACAATGTCTAATTTTCACCCTCAGTTTTGGTCTTTTTCCTATCATGGTGCCACCTTTACTACTCATCAAATGCACTTATTTTCTTTTTCTAGAGCATGTGTGTATTCGTGGAGCTTTCCTGCCTGTGTACCCTCCTGTTTCTTTCCCAAATGCTAGTCCCAATTTTTGGCCAAAAATATCCTACTCTTCCTTTTTGGCCCACTTTGGGTACCAGCCCCTTTGGACCGCCTGAGTTCTCACTGATTCTCCCCAAGACCCCTACCCCCACCTCACGTTGTAGGAATTATGGACTATAGCACTTTTTGTCCCTTGTCACTTATGATTTGAAGTTCTTATCTTTTCGCATGCCTGTTCAGATTTAGCTAGAAATGAATGGTCATGCACTGACTACCAGGTGCTCTGCTAGGCGCTTTCACACTCTGTGTCTTTTGCTCTCTGTGATGACCATCGAGTCCTTCAAAGAGCCCATTTTGGGCTTCCCTGGTGGCGCAGTGGTTGAGAGTCCGCCTGCCGATGCAGGGGACACGGGTTCGTGCCCCGTTCCGGGAAGATCCCACATGCCGCGGAGCGTCTGGGCCCGTGAGCCGTGGCCGCTGAGCCTGTGCGTCCGGAGCCTGCGCTCCGCGACGGGAGAGGCCGCAGCAGTGAGAGGCCCGCGTACCGAAAAAAAAAACAAAAAGAAAAACAAAACCCATTTTACAGATGAGAATACCGAGGCCCGGTGAGCCACACATGCTCTCCCCGTCTACCATACCAGGCTCCTGTGCATTCAGGTGAAGGCCGTGGTTTGACCGTCGTCGCTGCAGTGACGGGCACTGCTTCAGACCCTGTGGTTGAAGAGCGTCACACACCAGCATTGGGAGGGGCTGGCCTGGGCCTTGGAAGGCAGGCAGCAGAGTGTGACGTGTCAGGGTGGGAGAGGAATCCCCGCAGCTTGCAGACTTGAGTAACTGCAGCAGGAGACGAGCAAAGAGGCCGTTCCCAGGGAGTGAGTGGTAGAACCCAGTCCCGGGAGGTCACGGGTGTCGCCCTGGATCCACGAGGCTTTGGGGAGGAGTTTGGCTTTGGTGTTCGACCCTGAGCGAGGCTGTCCCCTCTCTGGCTCTTTAGTTCCCCATGTGACAGTTGTGGGATCCTAGCACGCCAGCGAGCCCCGGCTGGGCCTCCATCTCAGCCTGCTGTGTCTGCCCTCTGAGCCCTAACTCCTCACTGGCAGGTGGTCTTGTCTGTGAGCTGGAGCACTGCCAGGTGTAGGTAGGAATTTTCCACACCATTCGATTGTGGTCCAGTGGGGCTCACAAAAAGGGCCAGAGCATTGTCGTTCGATTCTCAGTTTCCTTCCCCATCCTCAGTTACCAGCATTTATTTAGGATTTCAAATGCCTCATTAGATCGGGAGTGGGGTCATCATCCCTCTCACTCTTTGCTTCTAGACATTAAAGCTTTGATTTTGCTTAGGGTTGTAAAATACAATTTCCAGTTTTTTGAGTGTGAACACTTCTGTCCATGCCCTTGTTCCTTTCGTGTTTCTTTTTTTTTTTTTTTTTTTTTTTTTTTGCGGTTACGCGGGCCTCTCACTGCTGTGGCCTCTCCCGTTGCGGAGCACAGGCTCCGGACGCGCAGGCTCAGCGGCCATGGCTCACGGGCCCAGCCGCTCCGCGGCTTGCGGGATCTTCCCGGACCGGGGCGCGAACCCGCGTCCCCTGCATCGGCGGCAGGCGGACTGTCAACCGCTGCGCCACCAGGGAAGCCCCCTTTCGTGTTTCTCCTTCCCTCCTTCCCTCTTTCCCTCCCCTTCCCCCCACCCCCAATTCTATTTTCTTTCAACAAGAGTTCTTGCAGGTTACTTATCATCTCTGAGACTTGGATTTGCCATCTTTTTGATGGGCTTCATAATAGCCCTCACACGGCTACCAAGTGTATTGAACAAGGTGCCTGGCACACGGGAGCCGGACAATATGAGTTTTCTTTCTTCCTCTTTACTGCTCTGTCCACCCCAGGCATTGCTCTGCCTGAACCGCTGGAGTCCTCTGGGCTCAGGGTGCCAATCACCTGCCAGGTGAGCGGCCCGGGACCTGGGGAAGGGAGGGTCTGGATGCCCTGAGCATTTCTTTCAACCGCTGAGCATCATTTTGCAGGGGCTCCAGGTGAAATGGGCCAGAAGTAAAGCTGCTTTCTGCGTGCGTTAAGCTCTTCAGACAAAGATCTATAGAAACAGGAGGCATTCGTGATGTTATTAATTGGCGGCAGCTTTCCATGGACCACCCTGAATGGAAACGGACACAGGCGTCCCCACATGTGGCCCGTAATCCCTCATTTACGTACTGAAGGAGGCTGCGGGTCAAGAGAAAAGGCAGAGGGCCTGGGAGCCTCTTCTGACTCAGGCTATTAGGTGGCTCCAGCCGCTCCCCTCTCTCTTTCAGAAGCGCTTTCTTTTTGTTCGGGCTAATTCCTGAAGCAATCCTCCCACCAGCTCATTTCCCCAGGCTGTAAGCAGGGGCTGATCCAGGGGAGGCCCTGTGCTCAGGAATTATTGCCCCAAGCAGGAAGTGTTTAATGGTTTCCATTTACTTTTAGTTGGAAGAAGGAAGCCTGAACCTTTCTTACAACAGAAGGCAGAAAATCAACCTGACGACACCGGCCCATTTTACCTTCAGGAGGGAAACCAGAGCTCCTTAGGGCACCAACGGTCCCATCTTGAAATTGCTTAGCCACGTACAGAACAAGGACAAGGGGAATTTCTTACATACGTCTTAAGTCAAAGTGATGTGTAAGGAGGTGCCTGGGATGTGAAGCCGGTCTCACAACTTGTGTGACCGAGTGTGTGTCACCGTAATGAAGCAGGAAGCCAGTGAGTGTCCTGTGGTCATGTCGGGGATGGCATCTGTGCTATGTTTTTGGCTGCACCATGCAACTTGCCGGATCTTAGTTCCCCGACCAGGGATCGAACCTGGGCCCCCTGCAGTGGAAGTGTGGAGTCCTAACCTCTGGACCACCAGGGAATTCCCCACCTTGTGCTATTTTGAAGTCAAATGCCACTTTGGACATTAATAGTAGAGGAGGCATGAAATATATGAGGATGTAGAAAAGTTGAATAGAAAAAAAAAAAAAGTTGAACCTTCACTCAGTGGAATGCGATCCAGTCATTAACTGGTTCTAACAGCATCTGTAAGAGGTTTGGGTGAAATGTTTATGTCAGATGAAAAGAGCAGAATCAAAAATTGTATCAAAAGGGATTATAACCATGTGGATACAGTCTCCCAGCTCCCTCCTGTCCCCCAGAGAATAAGTCTGGAAAGAATACATCAAAGTATCAGAGAGAATGGAGTATTGACGCGGGCTTAACACAGAGGAATGGTAAAGACGTTGCGCTAAAGGGAGGAAGGACCACACACTGTATGATTCTGTTAATATGTCTATAGACATAACGTAAATTAGTGGCTGCCTACGGCTGGAGGGTTGGGGACTTAGGCGTGACGGCCAAAGCGTATGAGATTTCTTTCGGGGGTGATGACAGTGTTCTAAAATCAGTTGTGTGATGGTTGTGCCACATGGGAATATACTAAAAACCATTGAGTTGTACCTTTTTTTAAAAAATTGAGGCATAGTTGCTTTACCATGTATTCGTTTCTGGTGTACAGCAAAGTGATTCAGTTACACATATATATCTTCTTTTTTGTATTCTTTTCCATTATAGGTTATTACAAGATATAGAATATAATTCCCTATGCTATACAGTAGGACCTTGTTGTTTATGTCTTTTACATATAGCAGATGAATGGGGTGTTATGTGAATTAGATCTTAAGCTGCTATCAAAAAAAAAAAATCGCAGTGGTTATCTTGGGGGGCAGACATAGTGATTTTCCTCCTGCTTTTCCACCCTTTTCTGTAATTTCCAGATTTCCAGATGTAATTCTGCATCACTTGTCTAATGGAAACATAATAAACTAAAAACATTTTAGAGGAAGTGTCCATAATTGGCCTTTTAGCAGAGGAGGCAATGAGGGGAAATCTGCTTGCTGGCCTTCCTCCTGAGAAGGAGAGGGGGGACCGAGTCCCGTAATCCTGAAATTGGGGACTGGGTGTCATGGGTCGCTGCATTGTCAGCCGCCGTCACACACATAAAGTGGCGCAGGGCTATTCTTCTTCAAGTCAAAGAAAAGAAAGCGTCATTTGTCTGGGGTCTCTCCAAAGCAGGATCATCACTCAGGGAAAAGCTGGGGGTCTGTGAAACCTGCAGATGACTAAGAGCCAGTTTCTAGTAAAATCTCCAAAGAGGTGTCAGACTCTGCTCTCTGAGTGCTAAATCAGAGAAAGCTGTTACTTATATAACTTCCTGTAATTGCCCGGCAGTAGCTGTAACTGAGAGCTGCCTGCTCCTCCTCTTGGCTGGGCGGGGGACACGTGGCCCTCTCCCCTCCTTGCAGCGGGGATCCTTTCTACCTTTGGGCTTCACGCTCGGGGTCAGGCTTTTTAACTGAAACTGAAATGCCGTTTTAAACAGAAGACTGCTTCGTCTCTCGGAGATGGGAAACTCTTACGCTGGACAGCTGAAGACCACGCGGTTTGAGGAGGTCCTGCACAACTCCATCGAGGCCTCACTGCGTTCCAACAGCCTGGTACCCAGGCCCGTCTTCTCCCAGTTGTACCTGGAAGCAGAGCAGCAGCTTTCCGCTCTAGAAGGTAGGAGATGCGTTCTTGCCTTTCCTTTACCGGGTGTGAGAATGTTAACAGTGAGACCGGAAACTCTTTCCTCTTCTGAGGAAACTAGAAACTGTTGGGTCTGGAAGAACAGAATTATTAGAAAAGAGAAAGTTGCACGTGCATCCCATCCTTACTTGGCTAAAACTAAAACAAGTTTCAGCCATAAAGCTGCAAGGGATAAAATGGTTCATTGGACTAGTAGGAGAAAGAAAGAGCCGTGCCAGCCTGTTCGGAATTGGTTGTTACTTATACTCTTATTAAAAGGTTTGATGGTCTCACTTGGATCAGTAAGACATTTTAACATGCTTTTGACCCTCAGTTATATATTTTTTTCTCTTTGTGATTTGTGGCCATATCTTTGCAAGGGAGCGTAGGTAGTTTTTCTTTGTGATAGCAGTTACAAGAGCCCTCTAGAAACTGTTAAAAACCAAGAACAAACCCTTATAGCTTTAACGTGTGCCAGGAATAAATTACCTTCAGGCATGAGGTTAAGTTTAGGGTTTACTTAATTATCCAGAGAATAAACTGGTTGTATTTTTCAATCTTTTGTTTGTATTTTTTGTAGTCGTGTATTTTCATGTCAAAAGTAACCCACAGCAATCCAAAGCATGAGAGTTATTGCTAAAGGAAGTTCTTTTTGTCACTTTGTCTTTCACGTGAGGTTACCTGCACGCTTCTCTTAGCTTTTGAAGTGAAAGAGGGCTGCGGTTTAAAACAAAAGTTAACTGATTAACGAAGCATGCAGTATGCCGGGTCCTGTCTTGGGGTGATCACGATATGTGTGTGTGCGCGCAGGGTGAGGACGGTGGGCTGGTGACGGTTGCACATAAGAGAAAATGAGGCTCAGAGGTCCTCGTGTGATGTCTGATAGTCCCTTTTTCTAGCAGGGAGGCATTCCCTGTGTCACCACTTAAAACGTCCTTACAAAATTAACCTTGCAAATAGCAATCGCTCAGGACCTAAAGGAACTGGATCTGGGTCTGGGAGAAAGTAGATTGTGATCAAAAGCACGAATTAGGAAGCCCAAGAATTCTCTGGTGTTCACGTCGAAAGTACCAAGGTTTTCCGGCACAGGAAGCATTACTGTGACATTGGGGGCATTTGAGAAATAACGGGGGGATCTCTTGTAGACTGTGTTTTCAGCTAGCTGAAAGACTTCTGTGAAATATATATTAAATGTCCATCCTTAACTTCTTATAGGATTGAAAGGCTTTGTTGCTAATGATAAGTGAACAATATAATGATAAATAATTTAGTACATTCGAATGGCACCTTAAAATCAACAGAGTGCTTTTACCTCCATCGGTAATTAAATCCCATGATTTGGGAAGATGGAAGATGGATTTGACGTTTTGAAGGATGTTCACCTGGGGACAGGTGGGGAGAAAGCCCTGGAGTTTCCCAGTCAGCTTTTCCTGGGGTCGAAGCTCTCCATAGACAACCTTTGCTGGCCTCTAAATGGGAGGCTGCATCCCGAACATTGACTCCTTGGGATGCCCTCATCTGCCCTCATCATGGGGCACTTTCCAGGGACAGCTTGGAGGCTTGCGCGGCCCGGGCCCC
>NW_021145744.1:57088-57193 GCF_002837175.3 Physeter macrocephalus | reverse complement strand
TCCCTGGTGGCGCAGTGGTTGAGAGTCCGCGCCCCGGTCCAGGAAGATCCCACATGCCGCGGAGCGGCTGGGCCCGTGAGCCATGGCCACTGAGCCTGCGCGTCC